>NW_006287548.1:1469149-1482302 GCF_000327345.1 Myotis davidii
TTTATTTTATATATTTAAATGCCATTTAACAAAGAAAAATCAACCAAAAAAATGAGTTCGCGTTTCACCTCTGACATGCATGTCATAGGTTCGCCATCACTGTTCTAGACATATGTTTTATTGTCCATGATTTTCTATCTTATGTGTGTGCTAATATTTTGTTTCACATAGTCATAAATTGTCCAAAACCACTATAATGGGCTAAGATATGTCTATTTCTTTGAAAAATAACAACTTTGTTTATGTTGATTTTTAAAAAAATATATAGTTTTATTGATTTCAGAGAGAGGGGAAAAGGAGAGAGAGATAGAAACATAAATGATGAGAGAGAATCATTGATTCGCTGCCTCCTGCATGCCCCGTACTGGGGATTGAGCCTGTAAACCCAGGCATGTGCCCTGAGCGGCAATTGAACGGTGACCTCCTGGTTCATAGGTTGATGCTCAACCATTGAGCCATGCCAGCCGGGCTATGGGTATTTTTTTGATGCTATGAATCCCGCATTCTCAGGTTACTGTAACATTTGCAAAGAGAAGCCTTCCTAATTGGCTCACAAATTTTCTGTTCTTTAATTTCCTGAAAAATTTCCTCATTTTCTTGTTATTGATGTGAAATAAAATGAAGAATAAATATAATTCTGATTATCTTCCTCTCTACCTTTTCATTAAAAAAGGCAATCATTGCAGTGGCCTTTTATATGTAAATCTCATCTTGCCTCTAACCATTATTGAGCTTTATGGAAGCTAAAACTTTAAAAACCTGTGACAAATAGAGGAGATTTACGGAGCTATATTTACAGTCTCTATAGAGCATTCTTTTAAAATAGGTGACTAACTTCGACTCAATGCCGAGATTATTCATTGTGCTGCCAATGTATAATTATCGGCTACTGTTTGTAATTTCTCTGTGCTAAAGTATCCCATTTGCTATTGAATGCCACTTGAAAGAACATCATTGATCTGTACCACACATAAGGGTTTTGAAATCCTCCCATCAGAGGGTATTGCACCCTCACAATAAAAGAGGCTCTCATTTTTTTTTTTTTTGCGATCAAGTGCTTTATAATTCTTTAAGTTCAATTCAGTACTACCCTTTGTTAAATTTTTTAAAAGTCTTTCATTGCTTTCTTTTGTGAAACTGTTCCTGCATGGTTCATCTTCTAGGATAATTTTACTAATTAAAATAATTTAGCTTTATCACGACCCAGCCAATGGATGTTTTAATACCTATAATCATTATTAGACATGTTAATTCAAATATTGACCCTTACCACTATTAACTGTAATGATGGAGGCCTGGCCATGGACCTTAATTTGGCTACTTATTTATTTTATTTTGCTTAACTTGTTAATAATACACTTCAGGTACCCATTGCTAACCTAGAGGTTATCTTCATTCATAGCCTCTTTGAAATAACTTTATCTAGTATCTTTGGAATTTTGTATAATTCAAATCCTGTGTGTAACCCTTACTTTTATTTCTATTAATTTTATTCTTCTCTTAGTTGACAGGCACATTTTTTACCATCAGGTTATACTCATCTGTAAATTATAATTATAGTAATTGCTTTAATTTCTACTCATTTTTCAGAAATCCTGAAATGTCTTCAAAAGGTTTTTATTTTTTTTTAATGTGATTAAGGTAGGGATATTATCTGAGTCTCTGTTTTGTTTGTTTCTTTATATATTCTTTAGATTCCACATATAAGAGAAATCCTATGGCATTTGTCTTTCTCTGACTGACTTATTTTACTTAGCATACTACCCTCTAGGTCAGTGGTTGGCAAACTGTGGCCCCTTGAGTATGGCTCTTCCACAAAAATACCACATGCGGACGTGCACGTACAGTGCGATTGGAACTTCATGGCCACACTCAAGGGGCCAAAGAGCCGCATGTGGCTCAAAAGCTGCAGTTTGCCGACCACTGCTCTAAGTCCATTCATGCTGTCACATATGATAAGATCTTATTCTTTATACAGCTGAATATCATTCACTTGTATATACGTACCACAGCTTTTTTTTTTTTTTTTAATCCACTCACCTACTGTTGGTTCAAGAGATTTTGCTGATTTTGGGTGTTTGGAAGGAATTCCTGGTTGCAGGTTGTGATACATACAGCACCACCTTTTCTTTCTTGTCTGCATTGGGTAACTGGTTACATACCTTTTCTATGACTTAACTTAGAGAGACAATGTATTATTTGGAAACCACAGTAACCATTTGTTCAAAGAGGTAAAATGAAGCATTCCTGTCTTCTCTGTATATCATTCCAAAAGATTCCTGTCAGGATGCAACTCACTCCCATTCAGACTTTTTATGCTTTGATGTGCCATAATAATTCTATCATGTCATAAAAAAGGAAAATTGCAGTTAGAATGCCAAAGCCTTATTTTCTGCTTTGTTTTCTTTTTATTGGCACGTGTGTGTGTGTGTGTGTGTGTGTGTGCGCGCGCGCGCGCGTGCGTGCTTGCATGGTGTGTGTGTGTGTGTGTGTGTGTAAATAAACGAGTATCAGGGAGAGAGGACGCTTCTCTTTTCCCAGTTGTGTATGTGGGCAGTAGACCTTATTATTAAGTAGGGAATGAACACATGGTGGTTGGACTGTTATTGTTAATTATTTCCTTTGCTCAATGCAGCATTCAGGCTATAATTTCAGTCCCTCCTCTTATGTTGGGGATTTAACTACTGTTCTGTTTAATAACTACAGCTTGAAAGATATATCAGTTGCCTAACTAATACTTATGAAAGGAGTGTATCCAAAGGTTGTCGTCATATTCAACCTGACCTCCAGCCATGGGAAGGCTTTCTTTGTATGTGATCACCGAGTTGTGTTTCTCCCAGACTTACCTTTATGTTAAACGTTTTATGTGGCATATGTTGATCTGCATGGTTTTCCAAACCATTTGAATTTGGGGTACTCAAGGTGATGTCCAGGAGAATGATGCTATGTACAGAAAATGAACATTCTTTGAAAAGTTCAATGTATCACTAGCGAACTAGGAATACTGGAAAATATTGGAAGCAAGGATATTTCCTTTGGGAAAGTGAAAAGCATTTAAGCTTTTTTAGCAACTAGGAAAATATCTGTGGGAGACTAAGACGGGATCTATGATAGATGATCTGAGTCCACGGGGCCAGGCTTCTTGTTCTTGTCTTTAAAAGCATAAATTACAGTATACCTCCTGTTTTCTTCATTTGAACATAAATTCTATTATGTAATAAAATCATCTCAAGGAAAATTCCTAATGTAGCTAATTTCTCTTAGAGCATCCTGCTGATAATGCAGAAAAAAATTTATTCTTTTCAGAAGATTTTTCTCAGAAGCTCTTGATATTAATGCAAGGTATTTTAGGTTCATCCAATACCCTATTTTCCTGGGACTCAGGGTTCAATTGATGTATTGTCATAAAACTATGATTTTTCACTGATATTATAATACTGTCTCGACTTACATTGTTTCCCAGACTTGCTTCTATAAAGTTTTGTAAAAGTTCTCTCTCTTTTTGACACCCATTGGATTCACTACAAATTATATTGTTACTAGCCTGTTTGTCATAATAAGGCTTTGAACATTTTCTAAGTCTCTTGGTGCCATTTTATACCAAATGAGTTAAACAGATACAATTTTTTCTTCTTCGAGCTTTTAATGCAACAGAATAATGATAGAAAAATAAATAGTAAGGGCATTTGGAAATATGAGCATATGCTAAGGCTTCTTAACCAATGTATTATAAACATTTTGAGCTAAAAGGAAGCATAAATATACTTATGTATAATTATCATATACTAGAGGCTTGGTGCATGGAATTCGTGCATGGGTACGGTCCCTAGGCCTGGCCTGTGATCAGGGCCATCTTCCCCGGCTGCCTGCAGCTGGCCCCGCCCCCTGCCGCCATCCACCCCTGGTTTCCCATTCGCCATCGGGGGATTGGAGCCTGCCAGTCAGAGGGAGGAACCGAGAGGTGGTCAGTGTGCCTCAGAGCAATTGGTCAAGTGGTAATTCCGGTTGTTCCACCGTTCGGTTGATTTGCATATTACTCTTTTATATATATATATACATTGAAGATGAAATTGAACCCTATATAAATCATTTGCCCAAGTTCATACAAAAAGCAAGTGGAGGAAATTGAAGTACAATATCAGATCTCTTCTTTGACCACTGTCCTTGTGCATCAGACTTCTAGGATAATAAAATGTTAGAAGTATCTTTAAAGTATTCTACCAAGAAAAACCTATATTTGGAGTTGCATATTGGGGAAAATCACTGTCATTTTTTTCTACAAATATAATTATCATTTGTGTAATGTTCTATAAAGAATAAAAGTCTAGGAGATATAAAAGAATTCAGGATACTAGCTTAAGTACCAGGGAATCAGCAGAGAGAAATGTTGTCCCAGAGCCTAGGTTCTGTTGGACTTGATGCCATCCTTGTATAATTCTCGAATTACCTGTGAACCATATAAATTAAGAGCATCTAAAAGATTAATTGATGTTACCAAACATCTAAAAATAGTGTCTAGTCAGAGAGCTGTTTCCTTTTTATGTAGGTCTGCAAGGTTATTTGACCAAGGAGGTTCCTTAAAGAATAGTATATTTGTCTTGGGTAAGATATATTAAGAAAACTACTTCCATGAACCCTTATGTCCTAGAGAAGGGCATGAATATGAATGACAAAGCAGTTGGGTGGACTCATACCATCAGCTAGCTGTGTTCTTCAGCAGATCTTGTTTCCATTGCTGTAACTAATTTAAGCCAAAGGGAAGTTAGTACCAGGAGTTTATGTATCTCGAGATTCTCCAATAAGGTTCAGGTGTCACGCAGTTTGCATCCATGCAGACATCACACCTTAACAGAAGGAAGCACACTGTGATGCACTTTTGTCAAGAGTATAAATCCGTACAATGTTTGCAAGAATAATTTGTCAACGTTGATTAGAATTGAAAATGCACATACTCTTTCACTTAGAAATTATTTGTTTAGGAATCCATTCTACAGAAATAAAATAAAGTATAAAAGTAGGTGTAGATGGATATTTATTTCAGCATT
Source organism: Myotis davidii (assembly GCF_000327345.1). Taxonomy (NCBI): domain Eukaryota; kingdom Metazoa; phylum Chordata; class Mammalia; order Chiroptera; family Vespertilionidae; genus Myotis; species Myotis davidii. The sequence goes on from NW_006287548.1 coordinate 1,474,195, forward strand.
GTTAATAATTTTTCTAAAAGCAGCATAAATGCTCATTCATATTACTCATATTAAAATGTGTGGAAGTATATGCCCCTAACACAAGAGAAATCTCTGTGCACCACTCTTGGAACATTCCTATCATAAATACAGACTGCAGTGCTCACAGCCACAGGGCACGGAGCCAGACTGAGTCAATGTGATGAGCGGTTTTCCACCTCTTGGCTCTGGGAAGCTCCGGCATGCCCTTTCACTTGTATGTTCTTCACTTGTAGGTTGTGTTAGCCAGAGTTCACTAGAGAAACAAAACCAACAGGATGTGTGTGTGCCTGTGTGTACAAAGAGATTTATAATAAGGAATTATTTCATGCAACTATGGAATCTGACAAATCTTAAAATCTTCAGGGTGAATCGGCATGCTAGGGATCCAGGGGAGCCAAGGAGCAGCAGCTGTTTCCGTCTGAGTTTGCAGGCAGGAAGAAAGCTGATGTCAGGGTCCACGGCAGTCAGGCCACTCTCTTACTCTCCAGGCAAGGTCAACCTTCTGGTTTCAGTCAGGCCTTCAACTGATGGGGTGAGGCCCACTCCCATTAGGGAGAACAATCTGCCTGACCCAGTTGACTGATATTAATGTAAACCTCATCTGAAGTCATCATCACAGAAATGCTCAGACCAAATCTCTGAGCTCTCTGTGGTCAAAGTGGCGCTGAACATTAACCACTAACAGTCACACCTGTGAAATAAAGACAATAAAAGAACCAACATGCAAGTTCACCTAATCAATTGTTCGTAGTGGTTACCCTGAGTTTTGGCATCTTGGTGTTGGTGTTTTTGGTGTTGGTGTTGGAAAGGACTTTCACTTAGTTTATATCATTTTATAACATGGTGGGAATATGAATGATTTCACTTTTGGAATTAAAAAGCAAGTTTGTTATACAATATCTTAGCACATGAACCTGCCATAATTTATTCAGTATTTTCTTCGTTGCTAGACATTTGTATTTTTAATCCTTTTTTCATATAAGAGAAATAAAGGCATTCCAGTAGAAGAGACAGCATAAATAGAAGTGCACAGGCAGGAATGATCATGACCTATCTCAGCCCTAGACATGATGTAGAAGGGGACTGAGTGTTATGAGCTGATTGGCTGATCAGAGGGCAGGCGTGTTGGTGAGCATATGGTAAGAAGGCTTGACAAGCAAAATGTTCTTGGGAAGAAAGCATGGAGAATTGAAAGATATGATTGAACGGAGGGACTGTTGGTAAGAATGACGTGGAATGAAGTGAAAGCAGTTGGAGGGATATGTAAGAGGTTGTAACAGAGGCAAGGTTTCCCAGATTTGAAGGTTTTATAAAACGGGTTGACAATTTTTATTCTTTTTCTTAGTGTAATGGATAGCTGCCCAAGGCCTTAAGAACCTGGCCTTTGGTAAATTATTATTTTTTTGTTAGGAATAGAACTCTGGTAAGGAAAGGGAATTATCTAAGGAAGGAAAGTTTGAGAAAAAGAAGGTTGGGAGGGAGAACACTTGGTAAAAAAAATAATTGATTCTTTAATTTCTAGCTAAGGGAGGTACAGGTTTAGATGAAGAGAAAACAGTTAAATACAAGCAGGATTTAATGAAAAGGGTAATAGAAATTTTTGATGAATCAGAAATAATTCTGAGATATTTGGCTTGTGAGGGAGAAATTAATGTCTTGCTTACACCTATGAATAAGATCAGTTTAAGAGCCGGAGCTTTATTCAGCTGGGCTGGTCCATAAAATGGGTGAAAAACTAATAATTTGAGCATAAGTGAAGGTCATGATTTTAATGACATTATGGTATTGGTCATCAATTATCACTTCATTTTGTAACATTGCATTGCCATTTTTGTTTTCTTTGTCATTTTGTTTTCTTCATAATTTCTATATCATTTTAGGAGACAGCAGCTCATCAATATGTCTTTAATAATTCAGAAAAAGTTTTCTGAATTATTGAAGCATTTCAAGCGCCCAGCACAAAGACATGCTCAGTAATGCCTGAATAAATGAAGGAACGAATCAACAAATGCACAAACAAGACAGGGTGCGGAAGAACATCGTTTCCAGTTGTGCTGGGGCAGGGAGCTGGAGTGGACACTCAGGTGCCTCCAGGTTAGGAAGGAAGCTTAAGTCATTCAGCATGCCCCTGTGTGTTAGTTGCCCAACTCATTGCCAGGCATGTTATAAGATCAGTGCTTGGGACCTGTGGCTAATATCATTAACATCCTTGGCCTCCCCTTCACCTGAATACAGGAAGTCTAGGGAACACCAGTGGCCAGAGGCCATGATACTGCTTATATTTCCTAATTTCTATATCATTTTGAGAGACAGCAGCTCATCAATATGTCTTCAATAATTCAGAAAAAGTTTTCTCTGTTAAATTTCCAAAGTTTCCTCCATTTCACAAAGGCAGACAGTGACCAGAAATTTGCTTCTGGGCTCAGACACATTCAGTGTGCCACAGTGCTTTTCCATGCTGCACTAAATGTGAATTTCAACCTTTGATATTTGTACCTTGGGGAATTATGTGGCTGTTTTTCAGCATCAACGGAAAGTTAAAATTAAGCAAAGATCATCTGCCCATAGCAACCAGGTATTTGAAGGTTTAGAGAGATAAAACATATTTAAACAAACTAATATATTATTGGATACAATGAAATATTTGCATGAATTTGTGGTTAAAATACCAAAATTCAAAGGTAGTTTGGGATTAAAAACTATTATAGACTAGTATTAATTTGAGATTAATACTAGTCTGGAAGGAGTATGTGGAGTATTTTGACTTAAATATTTTAGAAGCAGTATATCATAATTTTAAAGCAAATTCAGTAGATTAGCATGCAACATAAAAATTCATGCAAGTTTGGAGTTGATGTTAGTTCTTGATTTATATACTTTGGTATAAAATTATTGTAGTCTTTTAATCACATGTTTTATACCTATGGATTTTACCTAAATTGTTTTAAAGAAATAACCTAAATGATTCGAGTATACAGTTGATCCTAAATTTGCATGTTATCATGTCATATTAAATATTTTATGGATCATTTATGTTTTGATTTTCATATTGATGTTATGTGTTTAAAGAATATATCTCATTTTGCATAAATATATACTTTAGTAACAGTTTTACCAAATTTTAAATATAAAGTATAAAGATTTAAAATGCATTTTAAGCAGTGGGCTTGTTTTAAAGAGATATAATCATTAAGGGCAGTTAATAATTATTCCTGTAGCATGCCCAAAGTGTGTTTGCCTTTTGATAGTGAATATTGGCAAGTCTGTCAAATTATTGAACAGTGAGAGAAAAAGCTTGAAAGTTTAATTTGGAAATAGCTAAGTATAAAACAATATGAAAAACCAAGAATGATACGTGAGGAACGTTGAGTTCCTCCTTTAGTTGTCTCCACCATAATTATAGATACTTTTTTAATTTTAGCTCTTGTTTGTTCTCTTCTCCCGACATTTATCAGAATTCTTCCGTGTTCACCTGGCTAATCTGAATACTAACCATAACAGATAGATGTTTGGAAGCATTAAAGTGATGACTTTCAAAGGGGCTATTATCATTTATCATGGAAATGGATTCAGCCCACTGATGGTAATTTAGGTTACGGACAAAATGAGCATCATATGTTTATGAAATGGAGTTTTCAAATGTTTAATTTTCTCAGAATAATCTTTCCTAAGGATGTGATATTTTATTTAATATTATGTTCACGGGAGTTACTTTATCTCATAAATCCCCAAATTCTATGCTTATAACCATTACAGAAAGATGGTAATTGAGAGATTCAATCCTAAACATATTCAGTGGACAAAATTTCATAACGTTTTATGGAAACATTCAGTTGTATCCTTCAGCTGTGTGTGTTCTCTGAGTTCCGGACTGGTGGCAAGCCCCCGCTCCAGAATCAGTCTCAGGAACTGAATCCAGCCCCTGTCTGAGGGTTGTGTGATATTGTTTCAGCGTCCTCTTCTGATGACAGTACTGACCTTGCATGCCTGTGAGTGGGTGAAGAGATAAAGCAGAAGTATCTCAGGTCTCATGCACCCAAACTGAGCCGAGGTACCCAGTGGGTACCTCACAGTAGACTCACAGGGGCACTGCACAATATTTCAAACTTCTATGAAACACCACACAGACCAGTAGCCTGGGGAAGTTCAGTGCTAATGTTAGGTCACACTGTGTTTCTTTTGATGATGTCGTATCTATGAAGCTGGGTTTTCAGCAGTTGCTACAATAAACAGACGACCATGTGAATGTAATGAGGGCTAGAAACTGAGGGAGTGGTGTCTAGTTTAGAAGTTATATGGACCCAACAGGCACACACCTCCTGTTGGTCCGTGACTGTGTTTCAGTATTAATTAAAAATGCTTTGTTCACTTTATGGGTATTATTTTCTGAAATGGCTACGGAGGTTTTTAGGACATAAATAAATTCTTTGGACCTAACTGCTTATGGAATTGACCCGTTACGATGTCATCTGGCCTAGCCACACCAGGAACACATTCCTGAGGGTCTAACAGCTCTGAGAACCAAGGAAGTTTGGAGACCTTCTGGCTCCACATTGTCCTGTGCATGCAGCCAGCTCTCGGGAAGGGGTGGGTGCTATTTTTGGTGGTGGTGAGACAATTAAAAAGTGAGAAGCCATTTACATTTAAATTACATTTCTCCAGTCCTCATTCTCATTCTTCTTGTGTAATGACAACTAGAGAGAAAAGAGAGGAAGAAAAGAAGAGGACAGAAAGGGAAGGAATTGAATAAGTGAGTCCTGGGATGGGAGTTTGGCATCTGCCTGTGGCTGTGGAAGTGAAAGCGCCTCCAGGCAGGAGCAGTGGGTGAGGAGCTGCCCCTACAGGAGAGGGGGTGCTCATCCTGTGGGAATTGTTCCAGAGCCAGAGAGAAACCCCCGGGGACACCCCCATTCATCCGGCCTAAAAACCCGAAACATGAGAGGTCAGGAGCAGCTATGCAGACAGCAGGACAGCAACCAGGGGAGGCTTGAGGGGCAGATGGTGGGATCAGGAAGGAGCCTCCAGCAGGACTGGGAGGGGCCGCCATGCTGTGCCCCAGGGTGGAGGGACCTTGTGAGCTCCAGCCCAGCTCAGGGGTCTGTGCTGGGAATCACTGGCCTGGGGCATAATTCTCAAAAGCTATGCCAGGCCCTCAGCCAGACCCAAGGCCCTGAAAACAGAGGGGAGGGGAGAGGCAGCAGTGAGAGCCCCTCCCCGCTTTCTTCACCTGTGCAGGACCCTGGATGCATTGGAGGGACTGAGCTACAGAGAAATTACTCACCTGTTCCTCTGCAACCTTACTGTCCTCTGGGTCAGTGGCCTGGGAAACACTTGTTGCATCTGGAAAACATTTCCTCAGTAGAAGTAGAGAACGCGGTTAGCTGATTCCTTTTAACTGTCTCTATATGAACATATATTCTTTTAGTTCCCTTCTCTCAGCCACTTTTTCTCCAAGTTAAATTATATTACTTTCTTTTCATTTCATCAAAGGGCTAATTCCACACTTAATAAACTCTATAATTAATGATGTTTAACTTTAATTTTATAAGAGTCCCCTCTCTGGAGAAGCCTTCCCCCAAAACGAAGCTGTTTCATTTTAAGTTTATGAGGAATTTCCATTGTTCCTTTGGTAATAATTGTAATGCTGAAAGTTGTGCATGGTTTAAGAAAATTTGTGAATTAAGGACATTTTAATAGTCATTATTTTGCCATATAACTTTATTCATTAATCTATAAATATGTAATAAAACATACAGCACTTTCAGGGTTGTATGTAGAAAAATGCCGCTCAAGTTTAATTAAACAAGTCCAAACTCCCTCAGCATGGAAAACCCTGCAGGGAAAGGTAAGATATTTTAGAATACTTAACTTTCTCAGAATTCAAAAGCCCCTAATAACAATACTGGGGGCTTCCACAAAATCTTTAGAGATTTTGGGCAATATTTTAACTAATGAATAAGTGAGATGCACCTCCTTCACTAGGTTTTTCTGTGGTTTCATTGTCACCGGTGCTATTAATGGCATCAGACAAATAAAGTGCTGTTGGTAATTGCTTGTCTCAAAGCATTGAAAAAAAAAGCCAAATATGGACTAATTAAAAATTCATTTGCGGTTTGTGGCTGTGAATGTGACTGCTGGGAGGTTGCTGAGTGGTGGGCCCATAAGTGTTCTTGACAGGTTTGCGTGGTTGAGTCCAAGTTGAGGAGCTGCCCTGGTCATGTTTCATAGAGGGCGTCAGGGAAGGGGAAGCTTTAGTGATGGGCTTGAGCAGGATGCTTTTGCGATGGCGGTGTGAGAAAGGCACACTAGCTATTGGAAGTAACTATTAAAATAAACGTTGGAGTAAAGGCAGTTTATTTTCTAAGGTAAAAATTAGGGTCAGACGGCATATAGCTACTCACTTTGCACTATTTATATAAAATGCTTTCATTCAGATATACGAGTATGTTGTGCATGTGTGAAACAGAAAACATTATTTCATCAATTAGGCCACTTTTCTCAAAATATGTATTGTTTTGAACTTTATGAGTCTTTCTTAGATTCGGTTTCTTATTAATTTCTAATCATATGCAGCATTTTTTGTTGCATTCACAGAATCGTTAGAGATTCTCTGAAGACATGTAATATTTTAAAATTTCCTTGGATAACCCAAAGAATGGATAAAGTAATGTGTGAATAGTCTAATTTATATGGTAGCATATTAAATTTAAAATGCTGTAGGGATTCATTAAAATTCACATTATTTTTCTATCAGTGCAATTGCATTTTAACTGATAAATAATCCTGAAGAGTTAATTTGTAAGAAAAGCTAAATTAGAAAATATTTTCCACATATCAAGATGTAGATATTTTTTATAATAAAGAAGATCTGTGTGAGGAAACTGTAATTAGAACTAATTTATCCATTCGTTCATGGAGTTCTCTCAGTGAGCACTCATATGCCATATTCTTAGTTATTTGTATTTTTCTCTTTACCATTTACTTACATGATCCTTTTCAAATATGGGTAGAGCTCATGGCACTAAGTCACTCTTCTTTTCTGAATGTCTAGCATATGAAATATATTTTTTTTTATAGCAAAGGTGGAGATTTATTGAACAACAAGTACAGACTCCCACATGGGGAGAGGGAAAGATTCCCACAGAATGGACCCCCACGTGGTGCAGAGGTGGAGATGGGAAAGATTCCCAGAATGGACCCCCACGTGGGGAGGGGGAAAGGGTCCCACTCTGAAATACATTTTATTTCATTCCCTTATTTGACAAATACTTACTGGGCTCTAGGCATTTTCTAGGTATGGGGTATAAAGAGAACAATGAAAAAAATGAATAAAATTCTTGTGTGTTTGATTTTAGCAATTTAGCCCTAGCAAGTTTGGCTCAGTGGATAGAGCGTTGGCCTGTGGACTGTAGGTTCCTGGGTTCGATTTTGGTCAAGGGCACGTACCTTGTTTGCAGGCTCCTCTCTGGCCCAGGCCCTCGTAAGGGTTCATGCAGGAGACAAACAATCCGCGTGTTTCTCTCACATCAATGTTTCTCTCTGTCTTTTTCTCTCTCTTCCACTCTCCCTAAAACTCAATGGAAAATTACACTTGGGTGAGTATTAACAAATCTTCCTATCTAATAAAAGAGAAACATGCAAATTGACCATACCCCCAAACGCTTCCCATAGGCTAATCAGGGTGATATGCAAATTAACTGCCAACCAAGATAGCGGCCAGCAGCCAGGCAGCTGAAGCGAACAGGAGGCTTGCTTGCTCCAGTGATGGAGGAAGCCAAGGATCCCTGCCTGCCATTGCCGACCTCTGAGCTGAAGTCTAAGAAACAATGTTGCAATTATAGAAACTAAACAAGCTCCAGATAGCTGCTTTCAGCTGGCACCAGGCTCAGAGCTTAGAGCGGCAGTGATGGCAACAGTGTTTCAATTATAGAAGCTAAAGAAAACCCAGATATCTGCTTTCACCAGCCAAGGCCTCAAGCTGGAGCCGGCCTCAGAGCTAAAGCCAACTCTCAGTTCCAGTGACAGCCATAGAAGGTAAATAAATCCCAGAATAAAAAAAAAAGAAAAAAAGGAGAGGTTGGGAGCTT
>NW_006287548.1:1483322-1484485 GCF_000327345.1 Myotis davidii
GACGTGCACTAATACCAGGCAGCAGATGCTTCGACCATTAGGTTAGCTTGCTCCTGGGGTCCAGTCAATCGGGACTGAGCAAGATGGGATGGACACGCCCTGGAGCCCTCCTGCCATCCCTCCCTGGCTGGCCAACTTCCCACACCCCTCCCCGGCCCCAATTGTGCACCGGTGGGGTCCCTCAGCCTGGCCTGCGTCCTTTCACAATCTGGGCTAAGGACCCCCTTCCCCCCGCCACCCACTGAAGTGCATGAATTTCATGCACTAAGCCTCTAGTAAATAAATAAAAGTAAATAAATGATTTTAGAAATTTAGTGAAAGAAGCCCTCTCTATAGACAAGGAAGTAAGTAAATATAGAGGGTGATACATACTTTGGAGAAATACAGAGTAGGGAGGGTGGATACAGGGAGAACCAGAGTAGGGTAATTTAAAATAGGGTTCTTAAGGAACCTCTCACTAAAAGAGTGATATTGGAAGCCTGGGAGTAATGAGAGCTTGATGAGTGGGTAGATCAAATAGGGACTTGTAGGTTATTCTCAGAACTTTGACTCTTATTCTGTAGCCAGAGAGGATTTTAAGCTGAGCAGTGGCATCATCCGACAGCACCTTGGGGAAGGGAGGTTGGAAGGCAGGAGCTAGTCAGCAAGCCTGAGCAGTAATTCAGGGAAGACACAGTGTGGGTTTCCATTCCAGATAGTCAGGATTGATAGCTTATTGGATGAGGAGAGTAAGAGAAAGAAAAGCTAAGGATGGCTCCAAGATTTCTGTCCTGAGCATTTGGAAGAATGAGATGGGAAGACAGGGCATTCGATGAATGGTATCGGAAGTCTGAAACTTCCGATATCTGGACCAAGATGTATATTTGGGAGTTCCGTATATTCGTAATCTAGGGATAACGTTCTACAGTTTTGGTTTCAAATTTGGATGAGAAAGGTATTAACTAACAGTATTAGGTGTTTTTCTTTTACTCAGAGCATTTCATTTGTTTGAATAGAAGCTAATTGTTTTAGGTTCTAAAAGGCTGTTGTGGATGGTTGCTATGATTTGTGGAGCCTGGCCAATACAAGTGGTTTTCTTTTCTGTAATAGTGAACTCTGGCAGTAGTAATACTAAAAGTGTTTATAATTTCATCACTGTAACCTAATTAACTATTAGAATTTGC
>NW_006287548.1:1484705-1487275 GCF_000327345.1 Myotis davidii
CCTAAGGGGGAAGTTCTTTGCTAGACTTGCTTTGATACTTCACATAGAAATTACTCTTTTACTTGCTTTTTGCTGAGGTGTAAAACTTACAAAAGTGATGGGAAAGTACTATAGTTTGTAAAGATCTGACATGTCATTTGTCCTTCTGACAGAGTCTGTGTTTTTTCTGTTTTGCCTGGCTTAGTCATTTGTCTTGCTCTGAAGGGCACCTAGCCATTACCCATGTTCCACTCAGCACCGATGACTTCACAGCAGCTCCATGGCTCTGGTGACTTTTTTTTTTTGCTCTATCATACTCGAGACCCACCAGCTTTGGTTCCACTACCTCCCATCTTCAGTTAAAACTGGTACTCATTACCTCTCCAATTCCCTTACACACCATTAGTCCAACATATTATGAAAAAATGTTAAATATATAGAAAACTTGAAAGAATTACACAGTAAAAACCTATATACTCAGTACCTCGAGTTTATAGTTAACATTTTATTATCTTTTATCACTTGTCTGTTCTTCTAACCATTGTTTAATCCATCACTTTTTTATGCAGACATCAGTGCATTTCATCCCTAAAACCTAGCATTCATGTGATTAACTAGAGTTCAGTACTGTTTATGGATTTTTAAAATTTATTTTTATAATATAATTTACATATGAAGCAATGCACAAATCCTATGTGTATTATTTGCCTTTTTGTTTTTTAATCCTAAACCAAGGATGTTTTTTTCCATTGATCTTTAGAGAGTGGAACGGAGTGGTGGGAGAGAGAGAGAGATAGATGTGAGAGAAATATATTGACTGGTTGCCTCCTACACTCACCCCAACCGGGGCCCAGGATCGAACCTGCAACTGGCCAGGGCTATTTGCTAAGTTTTGGCATATATCTCTGAAAGGCACACCCCTATTGACATATTAAACATTGCCCTCACCTCAGAAAGTCACCTTTTTCCAATCAGTCTCTACTCCAACCCCCAACAATCACTACTGTTTTGGATGTTTTTCTATCATGGATTAGTTTTGTCTGGTTTAGAATATCAATATAAATGGAATTACTTATATAATATGTATTATTTTGTGAAAGGCTTTGTTTGCTCAATGCTTTGGAGATTTGCCCTTGTTGGGTATATAGAAGATAGCTCCTTTTTTTTAATGGTAATATTCCATTGTATGAATATTCTACATGTTATTTTTCTAGTCTCCTGTTATGGAATGAGGGTGGGAATATTTCAGTTTTGGAGTTTTATTAATGATATCAATATGACTTCTTTGTTTGTAAATATAATTCCTCTTTCATCTAATAAACAATCCCCTCCCCACCAAAGTCTTATTATTATTCAATCTTGTTTAAAGAGTCCATACATTATAGCTTTTTTGCATTTCTAAAAATAGTTTGGGTAGGAGAAGAAGCTTTCCTTGGAGACTTGAAATGGATGGTCTCAGGGATGTCTTCCTGCCCCCAAATTTCTCCTCTTCAGCTGCCTCTCCAGACAGTCACTTACTTTCTAAAGATCTTCCATTTAGACACACACATTGGATTTATCCTCAGGATTCTGTTCCTTAGCTCTTGTCTCCATAGTCATGTTAATTCTGGGATAATAGAAGAGCTTGTCCTCTTTCATCAATAATAGGGAGAAAAAGATTTTTGGAAATATGTTTGAAGAATAATTGCGGGGTCCTGAGTAATTGTGTTTATCCAATACCCCGTTCAGTTAGGAGCGTGGCAAAACAAAAAGGCTTAAGGTTCATCCAACCTTCATCCCGAGACTAAATCATCAGGATGTGCTGATCTCTGTTAGGTTGACAAATAAAAGTGATGTTTAAAATGAGCTGGATATTACTCAGGGCCATCACCTTTCCTGTGCTAGGCTGTGATACCCGTCTATAGCACCTGACATCAGAAGGCTCTAGTTTGATTCTTGTACTTCCCTTCCTCAGAATCCTTAAGAGCAAAGGAGGCCATGTGCGTGTGTCCTTTTGTCTAAATATCCTTTGTGATTAAACTAGTGCCTGCGATGCTCTACTGCCTTGGGATTTTGACAGCTCTAAATCTGAGCCCAGGAAAACACCTATAGAGAAGGTGATGGAATGTATCTTCAGATGAAAAATCCCTTCCAAAGATCATTGTGGCTCATTCCGAAGAATTATTGCCTTTGATTAAAAGTGAGGCCAAGAATCCAATTTTTGCATTTCCTCTCACTTGCTGGTGTTTTCAACTAATAATGTAGAGCCTTTTTATTTACTCAACCAGATTGACAAGATTATAAATGAGAGCTGTGTGTGGAAGCCTCTAATTTTTCATAAGTAAATGAATTAATTTATCATCGCTGTTGTGTTTTATTGCTGTCTCCATGCCAGACTGCCCTGCTCCTTTATCCCCCCTTTGCCTTCTAAACATTGGATCCATGTCATCATGTTTGACAGGTTTCTGATTCCCCTGTCAGATGCAATTTGGTGCTAATCACATTTCCTTTGCTCAATGTCAATGATACAAGCCATGCATAATATCCCTATATGTCCACTCACTCACTTGCAGTGCAGCTGGAATATCTTGGGCATTAATTTAATAGAATGA
>NW_006287548.1:1487664-1488145 GCF_000327345.1 Myotis davidii
ACCTGGGAATCTTTTTAAAATCCTGATTTCTGGGCCTCATCCTCCGGAAGTTCTGTTTCTTTGTTATGGGTTGAGGCCACAACATTAGTAACAAAGAAATGGCATTTCCAGAGGATGAGGCCCAGAAATCAGGATTTTAAAAAGATTCCCAGGTGATTCTAATGTGCAGCCAAGGTTGAGAACCACTGTCTTAGACAAATACAGAGTATGGTGGGAGGATTTTGGTGGATTTGGGAAGAAGATGATTACTGTTTGTTTTTTTGAAGTTTACTAAGATATTTGGACAATCAGAAAAGGGGGAAAGGAATCACTCAAGAAATAACAACATGAGCAAAATCAGAGACATAGGAGGAAATTATTTATTCAGCAAAACAGTTGTCCATTGTGATGGTAAATAAGACTAGAAAAGCAATTTAGGAGCATATGGGAAAGGTCTTAATTTTGTAGACAAGAGGGAATCATTTCTTTCTTTCTTTCTTTC
>NW_006287548.1:1488209-1496460 GCF_000327345.1 Myotis davidii
TCTTTCTTTCTTTCTTTCTTTCTTTCTTTCTTTCTTTCTTTCTTTCTTTCTTTCTTTCTTTCTTCTAGAACAGGTCTGTATCATGATTAAATTTGCATTTTTAGAAAGAAAAATTGGATGGTTGTATGAAAGGAGGATGAGAGAAGAAACAAAGAGGAACATTAAATATTGGCTCTTAAAATAGGGCAGTTGAGAGATAAGGGCCCACGCTAGGACAGAGACAGTGGAAGCAGAACATTTATGACACATATTAAAAACATTAACTAAAATTTGTAGTTATACACTTGGGTTGGATTTGATAGGATGGGGATGGTGTGGGGAAGGAGGGAAGATGGAACCCTAATGTCTCCCAGGTCTGTAGGTGAAACAGGATGCTAAGGATTGGGATGCTATTTAAGAGAGAAGACCAACCTAAGTATGAGTAGTGTGAGATAATGAATTCAGATTAGATTATGCTGAATTTGATTTTCCTAAGGGATATCCAGGTAGCTATGAGCAGTGATTGGAAGGTGGAGCGCTATGATGGTCATTTTTTGTATCCAGTAAATAATTGAAGTCATGGGAATGGTCCCAGTTACCTTGACTAGAGAAGCAGCTAAACAATGAAATTTTGAGTTTAAGGCTATATTTAAAGAAAAATTGTATCAAAGTAAATTGATAGAAGACTCAAATTAATGATTATCCAGAAAAAGAGAAGTATTGTGAAACTGGTGTGTGGCAGGGGATGGCTAACACCATCAAATACAATAGAGTAGTTAAGCGACAGGAGTTTTGAGGAGGTACTGTTGCTGAATTAATAAGTGTAAAAGGTCTTCTTCTATTTGGAGAAAGTTTACTGAGTTTATCAAGAGCCAGGGCAGTTTCAGTGGAATGGTAGATTTAGAGATCACATTGTGTTTGGTTGAGGAGTGAATGCAGTGTATGGTATTGAGCATGTTGACAGTTCTTTCAAAGGAATCGGTGGTAAAGGGGAAAAGGGAATTGGTCTTGAAGGGCACATGCATACATAAACTTATTTCTTTAAAAAACAGGGCAAACATTGCCAAATATCACCCCCAAGGGAATGAACATTGGTTTTGGGAGGCGGGTAGGAAAAGTATATTATAGTGTGTTGTGTCCTAGCAAAGTTCAGCCTTCTATGACAAAATCGTATTCTTTAGCATTTAATTTCTCTTGTTGGGATTTCTTGGGCATCCTATGAGCAGCATCGACTGAGTTCACGGAAGGTACACAAACTGCATGCCCGATCAGGGCTATAAAGCTATGGGAAATATACACCTGTGATTGGAGGACTCGCAGTCTATTGCTAGACCTCAAAGTCTTAACCTGAGAGGTGGCCTGTGTCCCCTTGGCTGCCCTGTGGATATTGTTTATTTGTTCCTCAGTACTTTCGTGTGTGACTTGACCTTTGAAAGTAAATAAAAATAGTTTCTACTTTATCAATTTTATATGTTATCTCAAGTGCTGAAAAGAAAAAAATGGTATCAATATCTGAATGATTGTCTAGCAATAATTAACTTAAAAATGAATTTTCATATCAAGTAAAACTCAAAAGTTCAGTTCACTAGAATATATATTTTAACAGTTTATTAAAATTTTCTAGTACAATTGCTTTTACTGGAAATTTAATAATTTTGAATTATTTTTTAGAAATATGATTATATCACTAATATGGATTTATGTAAATTAGTTTCATATGAAATTTGATAATTGCAATTTATGGAACTAAATAAGTTTCATTAAAAGTTGCTTAGCAAATAGAGTTATGAAGCTAAATTAAACATTAATAGCTTTTTAAAAAAGTACTTAGTCATTCTTAACTCGGCAGTGAATAAAAATTATAAGCCTTATACTTACTCTTTGTATCTATAAAGCATAGATATGCATAAGTACAGGCTAGTAAATGGATATGCAGTATATTAAAATTTCATGTGGGATGGCAATTAGAAAAACAATATCTTAAAAGGCTCCTTGGAGAGACAATCATGAAAAAAAAAGGTTAAAAAATACTTGGATAGAAAATTTTAATATTTTCTGATTTTTTGTTCTTACTTTAGTTGAACAATGACTTATCTGTGAGACTTGCTAACGAATATGATACCACGCATACTAACTTTACTAAATACACCTACTCCTTCTGGGACACCATTCCTATAGAGGAGAGGAGACACTTAATGGTCATTTTTATACCCACAGATAATTTTGTTTTGCAGGGAATGATAGCTACCATTTCAGAGGTTGAAATATCTAAAATTACAAGTCAAATTTTAATGATCTGAATTAAATGTTTATATAACCCAGGATTTTTAGGATACTAAGGAAACATTATCAGTGTATTGTGGTATGTGGTACTTGATGGAATGATATTGCTAGAAAAGCTTATTAAACTCGAGAGGGACTGTGAAAGCCATAACACAGGGGACTAAAGCCATTGCTGGTGAAGGCAAACCTAGAACAGTCAGATCCCGTAAGTCTTGTCTTGAAACAGTTGAAGGATGGAAAATGTGTGATTTGACTATGCAACCAAACAGCAGTCCTACTGACATAAGTCTAAAGGAAATTCTCAAAGGGGAGAAAGCCTAGGCAGGGGTAGCCTGAAACAGACACCTCAGCTGTCACTGGGGAAGATGCTTTCTTTCTGAGGCTTTAGAAGTGGTAAGAGTGAAGCCTTCCTATGCACTTAGTAATGGAACATTTATACATAATGCTGATATCCTTGTGTCTTTGCCATATAAAACAGTGATTTATTTGTTTATTCAATATAAACTATTTATCAAGCAACTTTTCTGAAGAAGTTCTTCAGGGAAATAATTCTCCAAGGGAAATAGTACACCCTTCACCACTAAGAATAGAACCTGAGTGTTACTAATTAATCCCAGTTCCAATTAAGCTAATGAAACTGCTAGGGGACTCCACAGCTCAAAGTCCCAGTGCAGGGCTCTACTGTGGTGCTCCAGCCCAATCTCTTGACAGCATGTGAGCTCTATCTGTGAGAGCGTTTGTTATTTCTCTCTGAAGCGAACCTGGTCTCCATGGCAGTTCTTAGGTTTCTTCAGTTAATAATCCATCTCCTTTCGACACTGAACCCCTGACTTCCAAAGCAGTATCCCAGAATCCAAGGGTGGAACTAACAATATTTTCTTCATATTCAATGTGCAGCAGACCATTCAAGCTAGTTTTCCCATGACATGAAGAATGGCAAATGCAGATACCATTCTTTGATATCAAATATTAATATGTTAACGTTTCTGAACTGTGACATATAAACCTAAGTGACAGAAGACCTGTATTTGTCACCTGGAAGCCAAGCTAACCCTGAAATGGTTTCTGTCACCAGGAGGGGGAAATTAATTTCAGTAGCATGTTGGGATGTTACTTTGAAAGACAATAGTATAATGCAGCCAAAATTATTATTGGTGATCCAAAGCAAGTCCAAAGATGAGAGGAAAGAGGAGGTTTCATTTTCACCAATATTTTAACAAAGAATCCAGAGCCCTCTTTAGGGCTGAAGAAATAGCATGTTGTCAGTGATACTGAAAAATGAGTAATTGCAGAGGCTACATGAAGAATAACAATACAATGTTATGTGTATTTTGAGAGTTACTACTTTAGCTATTTTGGATTGTAATTATAACCTTAAAAGTCATATGAATGGTTTGGGTTGATACATGAATCCATTCTATGAGAGAGGAGTTATAAACACAAGATCTTCTAATATGGAATCTTGGTAACAAGTTACAAGTCTTTTCTGTAGCCCATTGCTTCTGCTCCTTAATAAGACTTAATCTATTGGAAACTATATATATATTAAAGGCTTGGTGCACGAATTTGTGCACCAGTGGGGACCCTCAGCCTGGCCTGTGAGATTGGGCCGAAACCGGCTCTCCAACATCCCCTGAGGGGTCCCGGATTGCGAGAGGGCGCAGGCCAGGCCGAGGGACCACCAGTGCACGACAGGGGCTGGGGAGAGTTGTGGAAGGTTGTCCAGCTGGGAGGGACTGCAGGAGGGCCCCAGGGCATATCCGGTCCTTCTCGCTCAGTCCCAATTGGCCAGACCCCAGCAGCAAGCTAACCTACCAGTCAGAGTGTCTGCCCCCTGGTGGCCAGTGCATGTCATAGTGAGCAGTTGAGCGGCCTTACCATATCATTAGTATATTATGCTTTGATTGGTTGAACGGACTACTGGATGACCAGACACTTAGCATATTAGGGTTTTATTATATGGGATATATATGAGTTCGGGGCAGGTCTGGTTTTGGCTGGGTGTAGTCATGTACCTTGGGCAGTTGTGAGTCAGGTAGGTAGATCTGTTGATCTGGGCTGTGCTTTTTCACGTGATTGGAAATTGGTTGGCTACTGGGTGGTCTAAGATGACCTTGACTAGGACAGATGTGCCCTTCTTCATGGCCCTTTTCCCTTCCAGCAGACTGGCCCTTGTTTCTAAAGGAGCAAGCAGAAATGCACGGTGTCTCAAAGCCTGGACTTGTAATAGCACAATATCAATCCTACCAAAGTCAGTTGGGCAAAATCAGTCACAAGTCCACCAGGAATCAGGAAGTGGGGCAATAGATTCCACCTTTGATGATAGGAGCTTCAGTTACATTGCAAAGGGAAATCATCCAAGCAGGGGAATAACTGGGCTCATTTTTTAAAGAATCAATTTATCACAGAACTATATTAAAAACTGTACCTGAAACTCTGAAATTGATTCACAACATGAATTTGGGGGAAGGGGGCGTTTGAAAAAAAAAAATAGGGTTCTAAATCATTTGAAAGACAATAAAGAAAACATTGCTCCTGGAAAGGAGATTCATCAAAGACATTTTCGTCAAACTCATCACCTAAGTGCCACAGTTGGCTGTGCGTTCCCAACCCCAACAGGGAAAAGAGGAAGAACTAGCCTACCTTACTGTCAGTGAGCTTTGGGCATATCGATTTACTGTTCCTTTCGGTTTTCTTCTCACCTCTTTCTGAGAAACTGGAAAATACACACCCACTCAGAGGAATGTACTGTCACACTGTATGCACTCACATGCACACCCTTCCCCTCATGACACCCGAATCTCTCTGGTACATTATCTCATCTCAGCCTCACATCAGGGCTGCCTCCTCCAGTTGCCTAAGCTGTGTACTGCACAATTGCAAGAGTGTGTGTGTGTGTGTTTGTTTTTGTTTTTGTTTTTGTTTTGGAGGTATCTACACTGGCAGCAAAAAGGTTATTTGTGGATCATTCAAATAATGGGCATAATCACATTTAATGTACATTGAATGCTAAAGAGCCGCAGCCATCTAAACTTCAAACTTGTCGGTGATAATGACTTGAACAATGCATCAAGGCCAGTCATTTGTTATTATTTTATATTAAGAAGACACCTTAATATTACGATCTTATGGGAGGCTAACTAAAATTTATAAATGAATGATGGAATGAGCTGGAAAAAGACTGATGAGAAACATTTCACGTCGTATATGAAACATACTCTTCTGTATTAAATTTTTATGCAGAATTATACTTTCCAGCAAGGATGAGGTTAGGCAACAGTCTTTGAAGAAGAGTAAATACATGTGAATTGGATAGAAAACGATTTCCTTTTGGTTTTATAGAGATCAGAAGAGCAACGAAATGAGAAGCTTATATAAATGAGTGTTTGTTCTTCCCCAGGACATGGGCGTTGGGGGCATTGGGAGAAGCTGTTTTCCCTCGAATGCTGGCAAAACAGAAAACGAAAACAAATGTTGTGCCTCAACTCATAAGACATAATTGTTTTTCATATTCACCCTTTTGACTACTCCAGACAATTTAATTCTTCCCAAATCCAACTCAATCCCTATGACATTAACTTTTAATTTGCTGAGAATATTAAGACTACCCAAGTTTAGCTCTCTTAATTCCCCTTCCCTCAACATGAAATTCTTGGTATGTTTTTATTTGCTTCTATTTATTGTGTCTAAGAAAAAAAATCGCCCTCCTCTTTGCCAAGCCCAACCCTTTCATTTCTGTTTTTAATCATAATCCCCCATCTTCTTGAATCTCTGGGACTTTTCTCAAACAATTACATTTTTTCCTAAAGTTTCCTAAAAGAAATGTAAACAATTTCATTTTCCTAGAGTTTGAAAATCTCTGTTTTTCATATTTAATTCCTATTTGTATATAACCTGTACTCCCTATACTTAAAAACATGCTCAGTTTTTTTCTCAAAAAACAAAATAAAATAAAAACCCTCTATTCTTTTAATACATGTTGTTTTTATTCTTTTCATTTCATGCCTAAAGTTTTGGAGTATTTTGACTCACCAACTTGACTTCGTTACCTCCCACTCTCTCCTTAATAATACAATAATCCAACCTTCCGTTTTTCTAGCTGCACGGCTCCCTCAGCACTTTAGGGAACCGTCACCATAGTCAGGCGCCACA
Source organism: Myotis davidii (assembly GCF_000327345.1). NCBI lineage: Eukaryota > Metazoa > Chordata > Mammalia > Chiroptera > Vespertilionidae > Myotis > Myotis davidii. The sequence continues at coordinate 1,494,624 of NW_006287548.1, forward strand.
CCGAGAGTCAGTCCTGCGACTTGTCTTTAGGCCATTGTAACCCTGAACCCACTGAGCATGTTCTTTCTGAAGCTTCATCCTCCAGTAGCTTGTGAGTCCAAGAACTATCTGCTTCCCCCAACCGCCTGTTCAACTGTTTTCTCAGCTGCCTCCCGGTCCCCTTTTTCCTCTCCCAGGTCAATAGCTTGTCTTTCTTCCTCGGCTTCCCCTATGACTATAAAACTTGTCTGAAAACCAAGTTTAACACTTGGATACATTTTATCTCCTCCACTAAATGGCAAAGGTCTTTGATTTCATAGGTCTGATACCTTTGATGTGTTGTCTTCTTGTTTTGCCAAGCATGAAAGCAAGAAAAGTCCTCTAGGTTGATGCCATGGTCTTTGCCTGTGAGTAGGTCCATTTATTGGCTGGATGTTGATGGAAGAAACAGCTTAGCTTTAATATAGAACCAAAGCAAGCAAACAAACAAATAAACAAATAAATAAATAAATAAATCTTCAAGGACATTTATGATATCAAATTAAAGAATTGGATAAAGAGTTAGCACTCTGGAATCAACTGTTGTACTTCAGATCCTACCTCCAACACATTACCTGTATGATATTGGTCAAATTTCTTCACTGTTTTAAGGTTCAGTTACCTTGGTTATAAAAGAGAGATAATTGTAGCTTGTGCTGTTGGTTGAGATTATCCATTCAAAGCTTTTAGCAAGTGCCTGGGATATGGAAAGTGCTTAATAAATGGTAGCTGTTCTGTAGGTAGTTTTCTTATCAATTTAGGAGTATTCATTTTGGGGTTTGGAGAAGATCCATTTAAGTGTAATTTATTTTAAAACAATATGTACATGTGAGATTTCTCTGTAGGTTGAGTTTGAACAACTTTAAGGTTTTTCAAACTGACAAAGGTATCAAAAGCTTGCCAATGTTGTTTTTCCATAGGAAAAACATAAACTTAAAAGATAGTCTTTTTTTCTTTTTCCCCAAGGAAAGACAATATTGGTAAGCTTTCCAGCCTTTGAAACCTTTTGAAGACCTTTTAGATGCTCAGATCTGATCCAGCTCCCAGACCTGTTTCTTACCAGTGCAGTGACTTTGGTTAATTTGCTTAAATCCTCTTTGGGCTACGAGTTCTTATTAAAACAAAAACAGACTAAGGAGGGAAATGGGAATACGGCCCAGTTGCTGAATTTTCAAAAATGAAGAGTGAATTTGCACCTCAGTTTGCTTGGCAGCTCTGAGCGTATGACTCTGTCTCAGATACTCACAATTTTTTAAAATGTTTGATTATGGGCAGCTGCAAAATCTTATGGCATTTGATGTTGGAGAGAGATGCCCTAATAGATATATTTAACATTCCTTCATCTGGATTCACCAAAGCTACTCTTTATTCATTTAGGTCAGGGAGTAAGCTACACAAGTGATATTATCTTAGAGTTTTTTAATCAGTAATGCCTTTCATGGTTTACAATGTAATGAAAAAACACACACATGGATGTTACAGCAGCTTTGTTCATAATTGCTAAAGCTTGGAAGCAACCAAGATATCTTTCAGAAGGTAAACTGATAAATAAATTGTGCTAAATCTAGACAATGGAAAATTACTCAACACTGAAAAGAGCTACCAAGCCATGAAAAGACATGGAGGAACGTTAAGTGCATGTCACTAAGTGAAAGAAGCCAGTCTGAAAGGCTACATACTACATGAATCCAACCAAATGACATTCTGAAAAAGGCAAAACTGTGAAGATAGCAAAAAGATCAGCAATTGTCAGGGGTTGTCCAGTGGGATGGGGGTAGATGGATAAGGAGATGGAGCACAGATGATTTTTAATGCAGTG
>NW_006287548.1:1496644-1502955 GCF_000327345.1 Myotis davidii
TTCAGTCAATGATATCTCACTGAAGAGCTTGTTTGCCAGGCTCTTGGTACCAGGTAGTGCAGCTGCCCCTGTGCCTCGCTTGTTTGGCTTGTGAAGTACTAATTGTAGAGGGCGCTGTGTTATTACATTCCCCAGAGTCTTAAATCCTATATGGCAAAGTTAAAGACCCTCCATCCAGGCTGTGAGGGAGCCTCTAAGTGACATGAAGCTCAAACCACTTAAGGTACTTTCAGTGTTAAGAACTGATTGCTCTAGCCTGGCTGGTGTGGTTCAGTGGTTGAGCATCGACCTGTGAACCAGGAGGTCATGGTTCCATTTCTGGTCAGGGCACATATTGGGGTTGCGGACTCGCTCCCCAGTGGGGGACATGCAGGAGGCAGCCAATCAATGATTCTCTCTCATCCTTGATGTTTCTCTCTCTCTCTCTCCCTCTCTAAAATCAATAAAAAAATATTTTTAAAAAAGAACCAATTGCTCTAAAGGTATCTGTAGGGACAGCACTTAAAATAGTTTAAATGATTAACTGTTTTCATCATTAGAATAAATAGAATGTGTACGGCTATGTGCATATCTGCCTGGAGTAAAATTACTTCCCAAGCTACAGATAAATGAAACCTACCCAGGAACTCTCAAGCAAGAGTGGAATTTTGGCTGATGAAAATTGTGGATGGGTTTAGGGATCCAGAGCCACAATTAATTTACATTTGATTTTAATTGATGATACTCTGATATATCAGAGGTTTCTTAATTAAGAAATAGAGACATAGGCAGATTGGAATATTGGTAATTGGAAATAAAGGAGGTTTAGGTAATGAAGTGTGGCTTTATTAAATGGTTTGCTCATTTTATAGAAAATGCTATGTAAAACTTATTAACAGTTATCTTTCGCTTAAAAGAAATACTGATATTTGGAGGATGTAGAATTTTATTTAAAAATACGTGCTGTGTTGGAAATAATGGTTATGACCATAAGGCACCAAAGTGCTTTTAAAGTTGTGCACAGACTACTACACCACCATGCTTTATTATAACCTATCAGGTTCATTTTTAGTGACTTTCTGTCCAAACCTACATTTAGTAAATGGCTCTCAATGTAAGTTTTCCAGTTTAGCTAATCCTATCCCTTGCCTCTGCTCAGCATCTCACTTGGAGTTATTTCTCTCTTTTGTTATTTCTCTGCTATCATTGCCTAGAATGAGTGTTTGAAAATGACATAGATTGTTTTTCTGCCAAATCACCTTTGCTGTGGAGGATTACTCGCCCTTGTAATTACAGCTTACACAAAAATCCGCTTGGTACTTCCTGGTAATCAGAGCAGTGCTACCTTGTGTTGATGCAGTCTTTTTCGTGTGAGCTCAACACACATTTAACGGCACTTTTGTTCCTCATCACCGTGTTCTGGTGAGCAGAGCAGACGGTCCTGGAAGGGAGGCTGGAGACTAACCAGGTTAAACGACTTGCTTAGGGTAAAGCTGTAATCAGTGACATGGATGGGAAGGCAGCCGCATCTCCTGATTCTAGACTGGTTTTCTATCTTCTACATCGCTTTGCCTCCAATTATTTTGTCTTTTTATTTTTTTTGCTTGTGACATCTGTTTCCATCATTGTCATGCTGTTAATTACTTAATATCATTTTGCTGCGAGATCACCTATAGGGAACAGATACACTCTGTGTACAAATATGTTTAATGCAGGGATGGGAGAAACACTGCAGTGGGGGGGCGGGGGGCAGGTAGACTCACTTTGTTGGATTTGGGGTTGGACTTCGCACATTCCCATTCCTCTGAGTGAAGGACAAGGTTTGGAAGCAAATTGGGACCTTGGGTGGGTATTTATTAGTTTGTTAGCTTATTCAGGGGTTCCTTAAGGAAGGGAAAAATCTTGAAGGGTATATACATCAAAGTTTTCCCATGATATTTGGGTCTCATATGTATGACTCATTAATTTAATAATGGAAAGACTGATTTAATTGTTCTGACCACTGATTTATTGACGATGAAGTGTAATTCGGTGACCAGTAGATCTTGTTATATTTTGCTGTCTTGCCCTTGTTTAGAAAGCCTCATTTGTTATATGATGCTTGATTATAACCTGATAATCAGACTTCAATGAATCAGTTTTATCCCACAGTTTTACTTCTTTTTCTTGTCTGCATTCACTGTTTTTCATTCTTATTTTTTCTCATGTGTTTTTTTTTAAATCTTCCTTTGTCCTGTTCACACAAGATCATTGTGTCTCTTTTATGAGTTTTCTGAGTGTGCTAAAAATATACATAAAAACCAAGTCTTATCTTTCTCTTCTTTTAAGAAGTGTTTTATTTGAGTCAAGTATATCATGTGTAACTGATACATATTCTTTAGAAATTAGCTGCTTTCCAAGTCACAGGACATATTGTTTAAACCACAGAGTCTATAATAGTTTGAGACTTAGTTTGAATGGAGCTTCTAGTTGCTCTGGTTTAAAGCATCATTCTTTTATTTAACAGCATTGCTGTAGTTTTGATAATCCCACGATCCCAGGTTGTAACTTAATAGGTGATCATAGGCTATTTGAGGTTTTAAAAAATTCATAGAAAGAATAATTTAAAAATTTTTTGAATTAGTTAATATTAATTGGTTAAAACATGTCATGTTGTGGACAATGTTGGAGAGAGTGGAGAAATTCTTGTCTGACTCCTGGGTGTGCCCTTGAGTTTCATAAGTGCGGTGATCATTGTCATCTGCCAGAGGGAGAGGGAAGTGTTGCCTATGGCTTTTAGAGTCTTGTTGATTTTGTCTGTCTGGCTGGTATCAATAACTTTTTAGGTAAACTGTCTAATTAAAATATTAAACAAGTGAGAGAAAAAAAATCACTGTGCTTTCTCTTAATCGGAATGTCACATTCTGACAAGACAATAACGCGTCAGGTAGCTTTTCCTGCACTTCAGGTGAAACCAGAGTCCTTCACCCAACCTTCTGGGAGCCTGGAAGGTCCGGCCCCGCCTGCCTCTCCAGTTGCTGTCTGCACCCCTTTTCCCTTGCTCCCTGTCATCCAGCCACACTGGCTGCCTCCCTGCTCTTTCTACAAGCTAAGGCCTTTCTTGTCCTAAAGCCTGTGCTCCCCCCTTAGCACACACTCCCTTTTCCAACCCCCAGGTCTCTGAGATTCAGAGAGGCCTTTCCTGACTAATTCCTCAACTCCTCGGTCTTGTTACTCACTCTCATAACTTCTTACACTTTCCCCCTATAGCCGTGATAAAGGTTCATCGCTATATTTTTATCTTATGCCTCTCTTGTCCTCTAGACTATGCCTTAAAATCACCCAGGGAAATTTTAACTCTGGCCATCGCTCAATTGGCATCCTGGACAAATTGAAGCAGTGGTTAGAGCAGGATCATCAGTATTTTTCAAACTGTTCAGATGATTCTAATGTGCAACCAGATCATAAGCAACAGAAAGGCAAAGATGATGTCTGCTGACTGGTGTGAATAACCTCTGCCTAGCATGACCCATAATCTATATATATAAAAGCCTAAATGACTGTTCGGACCGAACGACCATTTGTTATAATGTGCACTGACCACCAGGGGGCAGAACCTTAACACAGGAGCTGCCCCCTGGTGGTCAGTGCATTCCCACAGCCAACCTCCTGCTGCTGGCCAAATGCCCGCTGCCCCTTTCTACCCACCCCCCGGCCAGCCGGCCCCATTGGCACCTGGTGCTAAACTAAGCCTAAATGACTGTTAGGACCGAACGACCATTTGCTATAATGTGCACTGACCACCAGGGGGCAGAATCTTAACACAGGAGCTGCCCCCTGGTGGTCAGTGCATTCCCACAGCCAACCTCCTGCTGCTGGCCAAATGCCCGCTGCCCCTTTCTACCTACCCCCCGGCCAGCCGGCCCCATTGGCACCTGGTGCTAAACCATTCATAGACGACCTGCTTCTGGGTCAGGGTTTTATATTTAGCAGAGCAGGTCCCTCGCTGCGATCTATTGAAAGTCAACCCTCAACACGAGGGTTTGTCTTGCTCCTGTCCTCTCCCTTCCCCAGGGGCTGCCTGTCCGTAGTGGTGGTGGTGGCATGCCGGTGAGGAAAGGAGGAGGGGGAGGGCGGGGGACCATGCAGTGGCAGGGCGCCAATGGCGGCAGAGTCCTACATCTGTTCCTTCCGCTCCCTGCCTGGCGACCTTCACCTCCTCTCCTGACCCCTTTGGGCCCTTGGCTGGGACTGGGAACCAGAGGTGGGTGGCGGCAGATATGGCCCCTTTTCCAGGGGGCTTGGGGCTGGCTCCCACCTCAGACCAGGTGGCCAACCTCCCGAGGTCCCTCTCCCTGGCCAGCCAACCTCCCATGGTTCCTCCTCCTGCCCCTCCCCCCATCTGGCAGACCCCGATTGGCCCTGATCGCCAGCCAGGCCTAGGGACCCCACCCATGCACGAATTCATGCACCGAGCCTCTAGTGTGTTAATAAGGCCCCCACCAATTACTTATCACCACCCCTAGCAATAAACAAAAAATAAAAATGCATGTTGTTTTTTATACCTATGTAAGAATAATCCTATATTCTTTCTCCATTAACCCAAATAAAATGAAAAGTGGGTGATATATTGTTTCCAAAGAGAAGAGTATTGGTTTTTAGAGGAATTTGAGCTGTAGACTGGATCATTAGAAGGCAGGTGGTGGAATTTAGGACAAAATATGTCACAGACATCTTTTGTGCAATATTCTGTATTATTCAGTATTACCAAAGAAAACAATGAAATAACACAGTAATCAAGAGGTTATGCTGTAAATAAATGCCATGTTCTTCTGACATTTAAAAATTAAACTTTGTGATATATACATCATTTCAGAAATTGAAAGAATATTATAATAAGATTTCATCATTTTTGTCACTCAACTGTTAAAATCTGAGGCAAAGTATATAGCATTTTAATACATTATCATTTATTTTTTTTCCTTATTAAATACACTTTATTTTTGAGACCAGTATTAGGTTCACTACAAAATTGAGCAGAATGTAGAGCGTTCCCATATATATTCCTTCCCCCCCACACCCTACCAGGCACCCTCTTCTCTGACTATCAACATCCCCTGGTACATTTGTTAACAATCGATGCACCTACATTGACCGACTGTTATCACACAACGTCCATAGTGTGCATTAGGGTCAGATCCTGGTGGTGTACATTCTATGGGCTTGGACACATGTATAATGACATAATACATTGTCATTTAAAGGCCCTGTATATACACCGTGTAATGTAGTCCTTGGGCAATATCGTTAGGAAATGAAAAGAGGTATTATAAAGCCAGTATTCACTATATCTACAATGAAGTGAGTTTTATAAACAGAGCCTTGTAGTTTATTACAAATCGTTGATGAAGTGTTTATTTCTTCAGGGAAACTCTACCACTTACCAGAAACTTACAATAATCAAAAACAGTTTCCAATTTATTATCACGTCATTACTTCTCAATCGGCATACTTTTTTTTTTTTCAGATCATAGACTGCCCCCAAATGTACATAAATTACTATTGTCCCTGTGGTTTTCTGGTATCTTTTGATAATACCATACCTGCTCTATTACCTTGAAAACGTATTTGTGAGTTGAAGTATTATCCTTCTCTTTTCCAGAAATAAGAAAAACAACATTGCTTTTTTTTTACACTAATCCTTTGAGAAAAATATCCATAGGAGAGCTTACCAGGTTTTGTGGAGAGCTTACTAGGCACTATGGGTGTTTCAATTTATATCATAATACTTCTCAAATAGAATGTAGGAAAATGTGTGCTTTTGGAGAAGAGTTCAAAAGCGTTTAAAGATTGTCCAGTGTAATAACCAGACTAGCTGCAGGATAAAGAGCCCTGCCTCCTCTCTCAGACATGTTTCATGTCCACTTCCTCCTTAGGGAATGCGAGAATATCCTAATGGCAGAATTGTGATCGAGGACATAAAGGATCAAATAAAGAAGTTGTGAAAGATCTCTGGGGGTACCGGGTCCCCAGTGTGCAAGTGACAGTTAAGTGACTGCAAAAGCACAGTTTGTTTAATCATGTCCACTAATTAACTTAAGAGTTTGTTTTTAGCTCATGCGTTTCATCTACACGTTTTCTGTCTAGAAAGGATTCCATCGTTCCTATGCATTGTGGGGCGCGGCTGCAGTGTTTTGGCCAGGTTCAAACCTCGGACTAATGAAAGGACAGGGTCCTCTCATGGCCACGTGCAAGCCCCAGCTGGAGGGCAGCGCCCTCCCAGCACAATCATAGCCAATGGCTGTGGTTGTAAGCTTGAACCTATGGTCCAAACACGTAACCCCATGTGCCTG
>NW_006287548.1:1503077-1536421 GCF_000327345.1 Myotis davidii
CTGCAATAATGCATGAATATCATTCAAATAAAATAATGTTGAGGCAATTCTAAGATAGGCAGAAAAAGTAGCTAGTACTACTACACGAGGGTCCTACTGGGAGCGTCAGGAAGCATCCATGGGCTATAGACATAAATGGGTGGGGCAGTTCCAAGGCTGGGCCTGCTGTGAGTGTGGTTTGGAGCCTGGGAACTGGACATTAGTTCTTAGTCGCTGAGAATAGCCAGCTGATGTCCCAGTGACAACCGTGCATACAGTCTGGGATTCCCTGCCTCACTCAAGGCCTAGGCTCGCGGTTGCAGGGCCCATAGTATCAGTAGGAGAGTATGCTTGGTCTCATGTTGATTATAATGTATTAGGAGCGAAAAGAAAAATAACGATAGTGCAAGGAAGAGTAGAAGAGCTATAAAAGATGTGTTGCAAACAAATTAATCATCTCCAAGTTAGCTGATTGAGTAGCAGATGTTCAGTGTCATATGTTCTATTCAATTACCATGGGGGAGTTAAAAGCAAACGTCTTAGTCAGTGATACACCTTGGGGTTTGTTATGTATTTATTTCCATATTTTAGCTTTAGCCACAACATTTTTGTTATATCATAACCTTGAGAGCTATTTACAATATTCTATTTTATAGACGTTTACATTAACATTCAAGATTCATGAATAGAAAAGACTCCAATATCATGCATTTCAAAGAAGGCGAAATATTTTTAAAGCTTTGTTCCATTGCTAACCATAGAGTAAGTGGCTCTGGTTGGAAAGCTCTGACACGTGAATCTATTAGCATGGGATGGTTATCAGTGACATGAAAAAGTTAATCCACAAACAGGGGGTGAGAGTTTGTTTTGTTTTAGCCTCTTAGGCTTCCTAGCAGGATACGATTTATTACCAGGGCACCTTTCCTATGGAAATCAGCTTTTCTAAATGGGTAAATGAAAGCGCATTGTAAATTTTTCAGGTTAATATTGGAGTCCTTTGTGCTTCAGGGTTTCCAATGTGGGTCTTTTAACCTTTGGCTCCATTTAAAGGAAATTTTCCTGAAAGATTTATTCTCTCTTCGATGGTGTTTTTAGATGCTGTACATGATGAGCTGAGACTGTGCGGAGTGTAAGGGAAATCATTTGTTTCTTTAAAAAAAACTGAATTTTATTTGGTTTTATTAGAGCTCACATTGTTACTGCATTCTCAGGGTATGTATTATAAATTATATCCTTGGGTGTGTTCTAAATTTCAAATATAACTGCTGGAATATTTAGTCTAAAAAGTACAGAACTTGAACTTAGCCATTCCTAAGCGCATACCTTTAGGTTGGTCTTTTATCATTTTCATCCAAGGAATGCTTAGCTATTTAGATTTTTGATGTTTATTTCAGATACCTAGATTTAAATATGTGAAAAAATCTGAGTTATAGTTACTCAGTAATTACCATGGAACTAAGTTGGATTTTTGAACATGTAAATCCATCTTCCTTAGGCTATCATAAACAAAGCAGAGTGTTATAAGCCAATTGCTAAAATGAATAACTGAGACTAAGGGGCTTTGTTGTTGGTGGCTGTAGTTAAAATGGACTATCTCTGGAAATGTAACTTCAACTTTCCCTGTTTTTGTAGTAACGCTGCATTAAGATGTCAGGTCAAAATATTTTTTTTCTTTTTCTCTCTGTTTTGATATTTCATTTGAGAACCAATATTTCAAAAAATGTAGTGATTTAGTACAAATTCCTTAGTTCCAGTCAGATAAATAAACCTTACCAGATTCAGTGCACTGATTTATTGATAGGACTCTGAGGGATCACAAGCCTTTTTGAAAACTTTAGAAACATTTCTGAATTCTGAATTTTATTGAAGTTGTTCCCGAGAGAAAAGCAGAATGGGAGAAAAAACCCTCTACTCTTTCCACAGATTTGGTGGTTTAACAAAGGTTTCACTTTTTTTTTCCAAAAGGTCAATATTTAAAAAAAAATAGGAGTAGCGGTAATACAAACATGTTCTGGTCACCAGTAACTGCTCACAGGAACAATGTTCTGTGTGGCCAGCTTCCTGTGATCTATGATAATGAGATTCGATTGGCACCAATATCTAAAGTACATAGAAAAATCTCCAAACTTTTTATAAAGTGATTTTTACTTCTTTGCAAGCTAAGTTGATACCTCCTTTTTAAAGAAAGGATTAGGCAATATTTTGTGTAAAATATACCTATTTTTAAAATTAGCCTTGACTTTTTTTTTAAATAAACACATTTATGTAGAGATGATCACAGGTCTAAACAGCTTCTCTCTGCTTTTCTCAAATCCAAACATCTTCCCTCCTAAAAGGATTATAACTTGAAAGATGCCCGTATGCCAGGTGCATCTTCCTGGGACTGGGCACAGGAAACTGATGGGTTAGAACTGGGCTGGCGGCTACAAGAGAGAATCCAATATGCACCATGAGCCTCACCCGTGCTTCTCCCATGGGACCTGGAGAGGGACTGAGGCACCCAGGCCGCTGATGGAGGGGCCTTTCCCGAGGGGACCCTCTGCTCTAACGCTGCCCTTGCCCAGTGGTGCTAGGTGCCCGGTTCAGAACCTACAGACTGCTCCCAGGGGAGGGGAATGGTTTCTACCATGAGAAAGCAAGAGTGAGGTGTCTTACCCAGTTTGGAATTTATTTTATGGGACGCCATATTAATACAGGTGTTTGAGGGACCAACTACGGGAGTAAATGAGACTGTTTGGGGAAGTGGGGAGAAACCCACCCTGCCCTGCTTGAGAGAAGGAGTTTCTTCTCTCTGTTGTCCTCCCTATGTTGTCCTCTGGATCTGCCATTGGAAAAAACAAGGGTACTGGAGTTACAAAGTTAATGCAACACCAGAAATTAAATTCTCAGAGGGAAAACATCAATGAATAAAGCTGGAAAGTAAAATATCAATGGGAACTTTTAGAAGAATGCGAGTAATAAGTAGTAAAAATAGAAAATGGGGTTATACATTCAACCTACTATTACCTAAAGGAAATTAAGCTGAGAGCAATACAAGTGCTTTATAAGCCAAGAGTAAAAGGAAAAGTGAGACACCAGAAGATACCCTGAAAGCAAAAGAAAGCATGACACCAGTGATACATCCAAAACGAAGTACACACACTGGAACAGGCCACAGCAGCAAAGCCAGCTGACTTCAACAAGTCCGCCTGGTAAGGAAATGTGGATGAGGAAGGAGAAAGCGGGCCTTCAGAGGAGCCCCTGGAATGAGGTAGCTTCTGTGGCTGGGAATCCGTGGAGACCTCTAAGGGCAGAGAGAGAGCTGCGCTGTGGAGGGTAAGATGCGGCTCTTGGGGCCCTCTTGTCTGTGGCTTCTGTCCCCCAGCTCCCTCTAGGACACTTGCGAGGGCAAGGAGATGTGCCCTTCGGTAAACAGCAATCCATCAAGCTGCCAGCTGCCCGCTCCCCTCGCTGGCTCTGCACAGGCGTGAATGCTGCCACAGCCGTCTCCTTCCGTCCCTTTGGGAGACCCACGCTTTGAAGGAAGGCTCACACTTAGCGCAGTGTTCCTCTGGCAGGCGGGCAAGCACAGTGTGCCCGCTAACCACTCTGCCATATGATCAGCTGTTTTATGATTTTATATATTTATGATCCGACTGTTTTTGGTATTTTGTAATCAATTACTTGTCTAGTAAAAACAGTAGTGAGCTTTTTAAATTTAGAAAAGCTCTATTTTGAAAAGGTGTGCTTTTCCAGTTGCTGATAGAATGTTTATTGTAATTTTACCTGGCAGCACCTAATCAAGACTACCTGTTTGCCCTGGCTGGGTGTCTCAGTTGGTTGGATTGTTGTCTGGATACACCAAGGTTGCAGGTTTGATCCCTGGTCAGGGCACATAACAAAAATCAACCAATAAATGTATAAATATGTGGAACAAGAAATCTCTCCCTCTCCCCCCTGCCCCCTCTCTCTCCCTAAAAATCAATCAGCAAAATATTTTTTAAAAGACTATCTGCCCATTGTTACTCCACTCATACACCAATCCATGGGGAGTAACTTCACTGCATTTATCAGATAACTCACGTTTCAAGTGCCCAAACTGTATATTTCAATCTTTTCACAGGGGTCTGCTAAGATAGGGGCAATGAGAGATGTATGCACCCAGTATGCCTCTTCTACACGGTATGTCTGCTTACACCTACTATTATTCCCAAAAATGTTTAAGGTGGCCTTCATAGCATTGTTGTTAGGACAGAAAGTTTAACAAGCAAACATTTTAAGTCATAAAACCTCATATAAGTTTTGGGAATCATTCCTGAGCAAGACACTCAAGGTCCTTTATTTTCTCTCTGGAACCTTTCAGCCCAGCCTTAGGTTTTCTATTTTTTTTCCTCTTAACCTCCAGGGACCTGCATTCCGAACACATCAAACCAGTTGGTTGGCATTTCACAAATAGTGGCTCTGCAGTTTCCAGCTCCTGTGCTTTTGTGGTTCCTCTGCCTTGTAGGGCTTCCCACTCCCCCTGGCCTATGAAGTCCTGCTAATTAAGGCCCAGCTTAAATGTCACCTTCCCCTCCCTACTTTCTTAACTGCTTCCCTGCAAATACACATAGAAAGACTCCTTCCCCTCTCTTCCTGTCATGGCATTTTGCTCATTTAGCTATTTCAACACACATCACAGATGGATATTGACTGATATTCTTCCCCCCCCACCCCCCGTTCCTGAATTGGTAGGTTCTTGAAGTGGGGGGCCGCCTCCCCTCTTTTTAATGCAGTGTTTGGTGTACTAGACATACTCAAAATTGTTCCTTGGGTGTAGGAGCTGAAGAACTTCCCCTAGTCTTAGGGCAACTGAAAGGCACGTCCCCTTGCCTCCCTCAGCGGGGTGCATTAAGGAAGGTGGACATTTTCCCTCTCTGTCTGGGTTTGCGTGGTGCTCTATTTTCCTTTAGCTCAACTTTCCCTGTTTTGCATCTAGGAAATCTTTCATTTCTTTCCATATTTTTTCCCATTAAGCAACTCTTGCCTGGCGATTCCCTAACTGACTATCTTAAATGCCGTGCATATTGTAAGCACACTGAGAAGACGTTTATGCTTTGGGGTCTGAGAGTTTGTTCTAAGCACCGATTTGCCAGTGGCTTGACCTCTGGGTAAGGAGCTTTATTAGTCAGTGCTTTCCGGAGAAACGAAAGCAGTCAGATGTAGGTAAGGGCATGCAGGATGCATATGTGCATGTGTGTATGTTTATTATAAGGAAGTGGTACACATGATTCTGGGGGCTAAGTCCCAAGAGCTGTAGCCCCCTAGGAGAGCCAGTGTGGGTTCCAGTGTGAGTTCCAAGACCTGGAAACCAGGAACCAGGAGTATGAATCCCAGTCTAAGGGCTGGAGAGCTTGAGACCAGAGAGAGCCAGTTCTTTAGTCCAGGTCTGAAGGCCTGCAAAAACCTATGCCTCAGCTCGAACAGTGAGGCAGGAAGGCAGGAGGGAGGAGATTCCATGTTATTCAACGTTATCTTCTCTTCAGGCCTTCCGTGGCTTGGATGAGGCCCACCCACATTGGGAAGGGCCACCTACTTTCTCATCTCCTGATTCCAATGTAAATCTCATCCCAAATCTATCACAGACACATCCTGAAATGTTTACCCAAGTATCTTGGCACCCCATGGCCCAGTCAATCTGACACATGAAATTGACCATCACAGAGAGAGTATTATTTTGCCAATAGTGCCAGACAGTTGACTTAAGGAAGGAATTTTATATAGAAAATCATTATCTAGATATGATAATGAAATTAAAGTCTTTGCAAGAAGTTTGAAGTCATCTCATTTGATAATTGCATTTAATCATGGAAGAAGTACAGAGTAGAAAGAATCCTATATATTCTAGTCAGAAACAGGGTATGAGTCTCAAATTACATGATTTTAGGAGCCATGCAAATTAATAAGTAAGTACAGTATATTGAGTATATGCCAACCCAGAATGGCAGGAATAGTGGTACGTAGGAGAACTCAAGACCTAACTAAAGAAATGCAATTTTTAAATGTCAAGCTATTATTTGAAATTAGCCTCTGACTAAATTATTTCCCTCATTTAGCTATCAACTAGCTATAGGACTTTAGAAATTCATTTAATTTTTCTGGGACTCGGTTATTTTATTAGACTAGATGGCTAATCTGTATTCTCAAGAATCTTTCCATGCATTTTACCTGCCAGTTAAGTTTGAAAGGTTAGGAAGTAACACCTTTGCTGATTTAAAGATGTCGAACATGAATTCTAAAGGAAAGTAACATGTCACCCTCTGAAGCAACATAACCTTCCAGTGACATTAGAGTGAATTGTTTTGAAACAATAGGTCTATGCTTTGAAATGTAGCAAGAGCAGAAATATCCTAATCGTTTTTCTGTATCAAAAAACCACTGTGAGCATTAATGTGCTTCCTAGTGTAATTTGACCAAGTCTCCTGATAATTTGGTAGCGAGTCTCAATGGGCGTTGCCAAGTCCGTACCTTACCCCGCACTTGCATGCTTTCTCAAGCCTGAGCAATGCTTCCTGTTGTAAAATGGGATGATTTTCAATCCGTATGTGGTGGTGTGTGCGGATTTTTCTTGTTCAAAGTCTTTTCATGGAGTCCCGAAGCCTTCAAACTATAATTTAAAGCCAGACAGCCTCTGTGGATTTATGGAGTCATTTTCCCTTTGGCTAAAGCCCTCTCTGGTCACAGACCACTAGATTTAAAAAGGCAGCCGAACTCATCCAGAGACCAACATAAATTTTCAGCGGTAGGGAGAATGGTGCCTGCTTATTAAATGAGTGAGAATATAGTATTTGCCAGCTACAAATAAATGGTGTTTTCCACTCTTAAGTTAGAAGCAAGGCCATTAGAGATGTGTAATATTTGACTCCCATTCATCAAGTTTAGCTACATTAGTCGAATAATTTGCATGTTACACTTTGTGCGTACTTCAGCCTTCCGTCTGGATTTGACTAGATATATGGGTCCACCTTTGCCAAAGGCTTCCAGTTATGAACACATCTAAAACAATTTTCCCCAGCACGCAGAGACCAACTGAGCACTAAAGAGACGAAGGAAGGGTCTTCTTGTCTCACCAGGCTCTTCTCCAGGGCTCCAATATTTATGCTTTCTAAGTGCAGGATCAGGCATTCTCCATTGGTTGCCTGCATCCACTTTCCATTTGCTTCAGAGAAATTATTAATGTTAGTCCAATAAAAATAGGGCTTTTTCCTTCAGTGATTCATTATTGGAAGCCATTTTCACTGACTTCAAGGGCTTGGGGATGAAACATGTTTATCCTTGACAGATCTTGGTATTTTTCCATGTTTCTCAGGAACTTTTCCAAGACATTTTTTATATATAAAAACAAAATAAATTATAAGGCTGGAGACTACAGTTGATTAACTGGATGAGCTTTCTAGAGCACTTTCTGAGAAAGTGCTGCCCGGCATTTCTAGTCATGAAGCCTGTGTGAGGGGATTCTTACCACCGGATGGAACACGTCTTCACTCCCAGTCACTCCAAAAATGCTCTTACGAAATGCAGTCTTTGAAAACAAGTTATTTTTGCAGCTATGTTTTAATAGACTATGTTACATTTCTGTGCATCAATATTCCATGTGTAAAAACTAGGCACAAAACGGTTAATGAATATTATGCTCTAATTATAGTCTTTCCCCCTCCCCATCAATAACTTTGTGTTTCTTAAAGATTTTGTTTCATGCCTATCACTTGACATGGTGATAAACCTATTAGTCACGCTATATATCTTTTATCTGGTGAGGAAAATGTCAATTTCTTTTGAGTATTAGCCTATTTATGCTTTATAAATCAAGTCTATCTTATTATTAGTCAAATATTTAGTCAAATATTGCTCTGGGCTGGGAGTTTCTTAGTCTCTTTAAATTGACTTTGTGTATTTCCAACTGGATAATGGCAAGGTAAATTCTTAAACATATAGATAC
Organism: Myotis davidii; assembly: GCF_000327345.1. Taxonomy (NCBI): domain Eukaryota; kingdom Metazoa; phylum Chordata; class Mammalia; order Chiroptera; family Vespertilionidae; genus Myotis; species Myotis davidii. The sequence continues at coordinate 1,511,014 of NW_006287548.1, forward strand.
ACACATAAGCACTCTCCAGATACCAGATATTCTCCAGGATATAAATTGAGTTGGATCTTCAAGGATAAATAGGACTTTTGATCTATAATAACAATAAAGATGAAGATAATTATTTTAATGAAAGCTAGGAGCTAGCATTAAAGGAGCACTCTTTATGGTTAGGCACGCTGGTCAGTCATATCTCATGTAATACAACAGTTTAAGAGGTGAGCCCAGAATAATGGGGAGGTGCTAAAGTTTGACTGACAGGCTTCTAATTCTGACTATATTACTTCACTGGCCATGCACTCCATCTAACCTCTCAGTGCCCCCAGTTTTGGAGATATTAATGGTACCTACCTTCTAGAGCTGGTATGAGAAATAAATGAATATACAGTCTGATGCTATATGGTTTGGCCCTAGTAATTACTCAATAAACGTTAGCTACTGTTCTCCATATTGTAGATGAAGAAAATGATTGAGTGTCAGAGAAGCTGAGTAATGTCTCTGTATTTAAATAGTAGTTTGAGCCAGGATGTGAACTCAGACAACCTGGCACCAGAGTCTAGGTTCTAACTATTAAGGATTCTAGGAAAGGAAAGAGTAAAGGCAAATGCAAAGGCTTGATAAGGTGAATGTATGTACAGTGAAGAGCATAGATGAGTCCGTACAGGGACCTAGGGCTGAATTGGGTTGAAGACCTCTTGTGAAAGGCCTTGGAATGCCTTGGAAAGAAATAGATGTTACCATGGAGGCCACCTAGATTCAGTGGAAAATAACCTATTCTCCAGTTCTTTTGCATGGAAATGAAACAAAACAAAACAAGAACATACTGCCATTTTCCTTTGTTTTAAGCTATCTTTTAAGCCTGTAATACATTTTCAGTGAATTAATAGGAGCTAGAGTTCAAATGGGAGACTGGTTGAAGATTAGGCAGTTTGCAGAAGTATCACTAGGCAATATGCTTTTTATTTAATCACAACCCAGAATCCAAGTCTTGTAGTCGCATTAAGTGCATTGATTTGACTCAAGGATCCTGACTCCAGCTGGCAAAGTTCACCAGGACTCTAAGCATGTGTATAACTCCTGCTACGGGGACTAGACATTGCGTGTCCACTGGCTGCATATCTCCTCCCTGTGGAGAGACTGATGAAGTCAAATTGCAATCAGAGATTTTTACGTGGAGACATGAATGCAGAATAGGGTTAGAAAGTCACATGATTCAAGCACGGCCAACTTTATGGGCACGTTACCTGTGCAGTTTCTCAGGGGCCCATGCTCATCAGGGCCCCATGCTTCAGTAAGTGCTCTGCTGTCTCCATCTTGACATTGTTAAAAGTTTTGAACAAGGGCTCTACATTTTATTGTTCACTGGGCCCCGAACTAATGCACTTGGTCCTAAATATATGAATTTAATGGTTCCACGCTAATCCCATGTCTCACCCACTTTATGGTAAGGAAATTCCTATTAGTGGGACTGCAGTTTTGCTCCTTAATCCATGGATGCTTTCAGCTGGATGTGCTTAAAATGACCCTGCCAGCATGCTCACCTCTGACACCATTTCCTTGACTTTTATTACTATCTCTTATCTATATGACAAGCACTTCTTTAGCCTGTTTATATTGTCAATTAAATATTGTCCTGAGTGTATATCTTTAAGTTGACTTTGTATATTTATAAACAGACCATTACATATTTATTTAAAAGATTAACTCTGAGGGAATCCATGTTTCCTGATTCCTTAAGTTCCCCATGTGTTACATGTTGTAAATGAGATTAATGTCATTATGTTTAAAATTTATTGAAAGTGGAATGAACTGGCAGAGCAGATTGGATGATGGAATGCAACCAAAAGCTTTTAGGCAAGACAGAGAAATGTGGCCAGAAACCCAGTAGTCAGGGCAAAAGGTCGGCTGACCATGACAGCTATGCTGTTAAATAAACAATGAAAAGAACAGTTGGGTGAGAGTGAAGGACACACATACATTTTTCACCCATCACTGCCAATAGGTCCTTACTAGTGCATTTAACCTTTGGTGATATAGGGATTGGGGACAGTTTACAGGAAAGCAACAAACATGATTGATGATTGTACAGTAGGGGATGCAGAAGAAACTTTTAAAGTTAGTAACATAAAAAAGTGTCTTTTGTCTGGAAGACAAAATATAAGTAAAGGAATTTTAGAGTCTTTAAGCACATGAAGTATTTTATTTTTAATGAATTTTGTGACTATATCTCATTTTAATAATAAATGGAATTTGTAGAAAATAATGGCAGACACTCGGATTATAACATCCTATTGAAATATTAAAATTCATTTCTGATTTCTTTATTGTAATACCCATCTGTATTTGTTTAGAAAATAAAGCTATGATTTAAAAACCAAAAGCCCATCAATCAAAATATTTTCCACCTGCTCCTTCTTAAGGGACTATCAATGTAGTAAATTTAATGAAACCAGCATTGTTTTACTACTTGCCCATCATAAACTGTTACTGGTTCCAGGTGACTAAGTATTTACAAGGGACCTTTGAAGATTTAATAGTGGTTTTTAAGTGAATGGAATACTATGAAATGAAAGTTTTACACCATAAACAAAATTGAAAGGTAAACTGGTGAAAAATAAATTTGCAAAGATAAAAAGACAAACTTATTATACTTAAAAAGAGCTTATATGCATTAATAAAAAACACTGAAAGCAAAATGGAAAAGAAGGGCAAAGGGTATGAACAGACAATCCATTGAAGAAAAAAAAGTGGCTTATAACATTATTTCCAGTATTAGTAGTAATCAAATGATTGACCTTTAAACAGGAAGATATAATTTTGTCTGCAAAATTAGCAATGATTAAAAAAATGATACTACTGTACAAAGATAACCTCTACTTTCATGTGTCCAGAATGGCAAAATTATTTATGATATAGATAATTATGTTATGAAATGTTCAGTTATGAATTTTCTTCATTTTTTGCAGGTTAAAATGACAGAAAATTGCTTATAAGAAAATCCTAAGTGAAACTATCAGAAAATTAAATTGTGTATTATGTAGTATAGATCAAATAATGGTAAGCTATACAGGGTCTCCCCCCCAAAAAGTATACTCACTTTGAATAATTATAAAGTCAGTGTTTATTAACATACAGTTTATTTTCAAAATTTAAAAAAATCTACAGAAATGAATAATTTTTTCTCAATGCCTGTTTTCAAACTGATGACTGTTCTGGTCCGGGTACTGCTGATAACTAGAAGCGATGGAATCACAAACATCAAGAATCATTTCATTTCGTATTTGTGTGCCCTCAATTCTTCGACTGTTGCTGGTTTTATACCCTACACTTTATCTTTTATATATCCCCATTAAAAAAAAGTCTAGTGGCACTTTAGGATAAATTTTCTTTTTTTCAAAGCATAGTCTGGCATCAACCTTTTTTTTTCAAATCACTTAAACCTGAAAAGGAGTGAAAATTGAGTTATCAGCTGTTAAAGTGTGTATACATTTTTTTGGAACACCCTATATATGTAAATATATGGAATAGAACATGAGAGAGAAAGCACCAACATTGCAATAGAAGTTTTCTGGGAATTTTGATGAACTGTACGCCTTATATACTACTGTGTGTTTTCAGAAGTCTGTAACGACATCCTTTTAAAGGTTCTCCTTCCTTCCCCCGCACCTCTTTCCGTCTCCAGCAAACACACAGCAGTATGCAGTTTGCTGTAGGGAACTGGGGGAGAGTGTGAGTTCCACATCTCCTTGCTCCACACTTTTATTTTTGCCTAGAAAACATAAGGCCTGAGTAACAAAGCTCAGGACCAGCCCTTGGGTTTGGGAGTATCATTGTGAAGACCGCCTTTACAAACACAGTGTTCCTGGTGGTCATAGCGACCTGGATTTGGGGGTCCAGTCCTAATTTTAAGACTTGTGTTCCATTGTTTTCCATAAGTATACTCGGTGTGTTTCCATTTTTGATTTGGAAGGAAGTAAAAATGCCTACAGAATATATTTTAGATGCTTTAGGAGGACCTTCTGCACTCAAGTTACACAGTTACAACTGACTTGCAAAGACCATCTTTCTACAATGAGAGACACGACCTAAAATGCTGCTACTCCTGGAAGAGGTAGCAAACCTGTGACGGGACAAGGGCAAGGACTCCGGGCTTCTGCATTTCAGGCCCCAATTAGCAAGACATCATTGCTTGTGAGGTTAATCAACCCACAATCATAATTACAAATCTTGACATTTAGATGCTCCCAAAGTCCGCGCCCACTCCAGCAGGGTTAGCCACACTATCACCCATTAAGATGTTGAGCGATTAGAAGGCAGAGGAGAAGGTGCGCTCCACCACTCAGGGAAGCAGCTGGGCACCTAACCCCACCTGCAAGGGCAAGTGTGCATTTTTGTAAATATCGGCTTCCAAGCCTTGTCACTCACGACAAGGACATCTGAGTCTGAGTGTTATGTTTAGGCGAGAAGCGCCTCCTCATCCCTCAATCGGTCGGCCGCTGACCTTTCCGGGGTCCCCACCAGTTGCTCAGCTGTCATGAAAGGCCGGGAGGGTGGGACATCACTGGAGCTGTCACGAGGTCAATCAGCCGGGGTTCGGACCAATTTGCTAAATGTGTCCACCCTGAAGGATCTGCTCCCTAACCAGTCCGATGACATGTACTACCAATTAATCACCAGCTCATTTTCAGGGAGCTGTGACCTTCCTCATATCTGTAGTCCACTCACCGCTTCACCTGGCCTTGGGGGATGTCAGGCCTGCCGTACGAGGCCACCCCGGGACACGCAAAGCTGCAGAAACTCGTGTGTTGGGCTTCCAGGGTGACAGGCTAGGGACACCTGCTTCAGGGCAGCACTGACCTAGTTTGGTTAGAATGTTCTGTGTGGTGTGCAACCCACAAAGATACTGCATATAGCTCAGGTGCATGCAAAAGTCATTCTCTTTGAAAATGTTAATGGTATAGTCAGGTCTCATTGTTTTTCTCCATCAACCTATCAATTCTTTATTTGTCTTTAGAAGGTGGTGGCTTTGTCATTATTCTCTACCGAGTTTTGTTATCTGAGAGGTGCTGTCTTAGACGCAGAAGGGTTTCCTTTTTTTTCTCTTACAAAATAGACTGCTCTATTTGTAGCCAGGTCTCATAAATTAAACTACTTGTCAAAATAAATGAATAGTATGTTTGTTATATTCATGATTTAAAATCACATTTGATTGCTTACTCATTAATCCACAAAATTAAGCAATCCGCCCTGGATTGCAGTCATTAGTACAAATAAGCCAGCTTCTTCTGACAGTCAGAAGTAATGGAGAACACTGCACAGTGGTGTTTGTTTCAAAACGAGGTATGTTAATGTGCAAATTAGTTTTACAATTTCAAAGGCTTCCTCTGGAAGAGAATCGGATGCATTCATATAGTCCGTCAGGGAATGGGATTGAAATCATAATATACTAACATGAATTTTAGAGGGAGAAACTGTAAAGTGCAAATTTGCATTGAACCTTCAGGCTGGGCAGTAGCTATTTTGCGCATAGAGGAGCATACATGGTAATGGAGGTTGCCTTTATTCCTAATTGGATGGAAAATCAGGACTCAGGGATATGGTGTCCACAGAAAAGTGTAGATATTCATATGAAAGAGGCTTGGATACAGCAGAAAACAAAAATCTTGTATTTACCTGCCCCCCTTCTATCTGCCAACTACCATGCTCTGAGTGTGGACAATAGTCAGTTGTATATCAGTTCTCTTATCTATAAAACAGTATGAGTGCTTTTCTCATAGGGTTTCTTATGAATATGAAATAAAATATGTAAACACTTTGAAAAGTGCCTAGAACAGGGTAAGGACTACATAAGTGTTCGTTAAATATAAAATTTTAATGATGTGACACATGGTTTCAAGTAGCTTACAGTTTACTTATAGAGGCAAGAATTTCAGATGTGGAACACAGTATTGTAGAAACAAACACCATGGTCAGGGGCCTCCAATGGGAAGCCTGAACTTCAGTTTGAAAGCGTGACAAATACACAATGAAGAATTTTAAGCTGGAGCAAGACCATGCCACACCTGTGTGAGAGAAAGCCCCTTCCACAGTAGTGTGGTGGGTCAGTGTCAGGGGGCTGGACTGGAAGCCAGAAGAGAATTGAGGCCCTGAGAAGGGCTAGGTGAGGACCTGGTCAGAGGCATTGTGCCATTCCTTTGGGATGGGATAACCCTGAAGAGAGAATTCGTCAGGTTCCAGTAAATTATTGCCTCTAATCTGTCGACATACGTCTGGATGGCTGTAGTAGCACTGAGCCTTGGCTAAGAGATTATCAAAGGGTATGTTTCTGAGACAGCTACCACTTTGGTTTGGTTAGAGAAGAGAAATTGTAAGGAAGTAGGGAGAATAAAACTGAGCCCGAGAAATAATACTCAATCTGGATGTTACAACATTGTAACTGTATCTGTGCTTTATAATTTACAAAAATATTTTTCCACATTCTTTATTTTATGTTTCCTAGTGTCAGAGGTACTTGTTTCAAATAAAATATTCTTTCCAAAATGCTGGTCAGATGTGTGAGATTTAGATAAGAATAACTTGGAGGAAAAAAAAGCCAAGTGTGTGTTCATGTGTCCATGCATTTTAAAATATTTCCACTTGTACCTTCATCTCCAATAATATATACTCTACTGAGACCTTTGGGGCCACTGGGATTGAAGAAAATTGAGGAACTATTAATGGCAAATAGCACCAGATGATAGAGTTAGGCTAAGAAAAGAATTCAGAGCCATGGAACTCAAATACAAGTGAACGTTTATTGAGAAAGTCACAGGGTAGAGGAAGTGAACCATGAACCGGGCAAGAAGTGAGCCAGCTGGGCTGTATGGGCTCAGGAAACAAGTTTTGGGGACAAAAGAAGGGACCTTGGAGCTTAGGAGAAAGAAGCCAAAGGTATGTGCCTTGAGGGAAGAAAGGGGGAGGAAAGCTGTAGGAGAGAGAGAGAGAGAGAGAGAGAAAGAGAGAGAGAGAGAGAGAGAGAGAGAGAGAGAGACTGTGCTTTGGGCCCTTTGTCTTGAGGGTTTTTATCTGCTTCCAAAGCATTGACCCTAGGGGAAGTCCAAGGGGAGGATCTCAATAGAATATTCATCAGCTTTCTAGTGTGTCCTCTTAGGGTTGTGCTCTCCACTGATTGGTTGGTGCCAGGGCAGGGCGTCGTTAGTCAGCACGTCTGGTCCTGATATTAGCCATTGCGTTGCGCCCCCTGACCTTTGCTACTTTTCTGGGCTTGAAGCTGAAATACAACTGAGGCCTAAATGTTACCTCTGGTTTGAGCAAAACTCTGACTCTGTGGTCAACAGACCTCAGAATTTCTTAAGATTATTTGATGTGGACCCGAACCTCATTGTCCTAAGGTCCCAGTGCTTACAGGAGTGGTCATACAAAGGTTTGTATGGGAGTCGTATGAGGCTATTCTCTGGTCGCCTTGTTCCTCGTCTAGGGGGTCTACCAGATGACCATCAACATGCTGGGGGAGGAAAGGTCATGAGAGGGTCAATCTGCATGACCAGTGATAAAAAAGATCAAGTGGTCTAAACCACAGGACCAGTGATATTCTAGGGCAGTGGTCGGCAAAGTGCATCTCTCGAGCCACATGTTGCTCTTTGGCCCCTTGAGTGTGGCTTTTCCTAAGCCTTAGGATTACCCTAATTAAGTTAATAACAATGTACCTACCTATATAGTTTAAGTTTAAAAAATTTGGCTCTCAAAAGAATCTAGGGGAAGATAGGTCACCTGTGAGGGAGGTCCCACCTTACAATTGTCAGTTGCTAGGCTCCTGGGACTTCCTCCGTACCTGGCCTGTAGTTCCTATTCTGCTCATATCTAACTGCCTACTCTACCAGAACCATCAAGTGGGAGATTGGCTAAATGGCGGGCAAACCACCCAATGGATTGGGAGCATCTCTGAGGATTTCCCAGGCAGTTCACCCAGGTAGCTCCCACTTTCTGAGTACCTGTTATTTTTAGGATGTGTAAACCAGGGAGAGAGGAAATACTATTATTACTGATAAGACAAGTATGTTGAGTTTTTTAAATGCCTGATGTTTGTGTTATCCTCACTATGCTTGGAACGTCTCCAGGCTTCTGTGTCTGTTCCCTTTTCCTATTGCTGGCCCTGGGGCCCCCTAGGATTAGACTTGGTGGCTGGCACCTGACCTCCATGGACCCTTTGTCTGACCACTGCTGTGGATGAAGAAGGCACAGAGGAAGGGGCTCCCAGGATTGCCCTTGTCTGTCAGATAAGGGTGTGAGCGTTGTTTCACACATGGCGAGCTGTTCTTACTAAGGAACGGAAAGAATGCAGCAAAACACAAACTCCAGATTCTTGTCAAATGACAACTTCAACTTTGAAATTTTAATTCAAGTCAGTCAGAGACAAAAATGTGATTCAGTATAAAATGTCTTTATACCTGGCTTCTAAGTAAACTTACTACATAATTAAAGGAGGTAAATGTGTTTTTAGCTGAAATATGGGTGGTTTTTTAATAGGCATATCTTTTGTTGTTATGGGGAAATATAGGCAGCTGCCTCTTTAAAAAATGATAAGGATAAATAGCATTCTTAGTACAGTTATGTAAATCATGTTATTTTCTTTAGGATGAAGCTTAAAACTAAAGTTTGTAAAGATCCCTATTATAGATTTTCAGTTTGGAGAGGAAGTGAAAATTGGTTTTATCTCATTTACTGAATGTGGTTTGAACTTTCTGAGAAGCCGAGTTGTTCCGTACTTGCTCTGAGGATGCGAGATCTGAAGGCTAGTGTCTGATGAAGATACTCATAGCATGAGCCTGCTAATTTTAAAAATTCAGATCACATGCTTCTGGCTACCTGTCAAAGTCCTGTGAAGGAAAAGAACCCATTTCCCACCCTTTGTTTAAAATGGCATAAAATCAGCTCACATAGCCAGTTGTTATTTCGTTTCCAGCAGATGCGTACATTTAAATGAAATTCCACAGTGTTTCACCCTCTTCCCAAAGGTGATAATGTGTTTTCCTCCACTTGTGAAATTGCAGTAATTTCACAGGCTTCCTTAGATTTAATTGTGTTTATTAGGATTTGAGACAAATGATTCCAATTTTATTTTGTAGGATACTGTTTTTTTCTTTGTCTTTTAATTTTACTTGATAGTTATTAGTAATGCGGACTATGTATGAAACGGTAAAAAATAGCACTATATTGTGAAATTCAACAGTTTGACCCGAAGAACTCAATACGGCAAATAAGCATTTCTTAGTAGTGCATTAGTTCACTTGACATGTAATTAAAACCCAGCCACATAATTTTCAGTGTAATTGCTAATAAAATCGTTTTTTGAAAATGCAGTTTATGTTCTATGGGCATATGGATCACTCTTTTTTTATTCTTAATGTAGCCCAATGATAATAGCATCAGGTTATAAAAACTCAGGCTATAAAAGTGACAGAATACTATAGGTTGACAAGAGAGCAAACCACATCATGAATATTGAAGGACCCCGCACTAAGGCACTTCCTGGCGTTATTATTAAAATATTTACTTGTCAGTGTAAAAACTAACAGCGTTGGTGTATTGCTTCAAGTTATGGTAGAAATAGAACAGACAGCACACACCATGTTTCGCTTGGTGGAAGGGCAGTACTGTGTATCTAAGGATTGTGTGTTCTTGTGTGATGAAGAGCAAGAAAAAAGGAAAAACAAAAATTACCTGTTTGATGTGTTTGATCTTGGTACTTTCTCTGTTCCTCTGTCAGTCCTGTGATGAAGAGATTAAAGAGAAGCAACACAGTGAAAGTAGAATGGGAATAAACAAGTCAAGTGGGATTATTCTGAAAGCCAGGGAATGTTAAGTATGGTAACAAAAGGCATTAACATTAGCCTTCCATGTGTGTCAGGCTCTCTCTGTGCTAAGCATCTAGACATGTTAGGGATATTATCAAGAAAATTAATATTCTACCCCCTCCCCACTCAGCCCCCAACACACACATATACACACACACCTTTATTATTGATATTTATTATAATGGCCCTATCGTTTGAGTATAAAAACAGGTCTGAGGCCTTGAAGAGATATTGATGGTGTGAAATTGAAAAGAAGACATGGCTCTTTTGATCAAGTCTGATACTCAGGCTTGTGTAAGTTGTAAATTATCCAAAGCTCCTTTATTTCTTTTTTTTTCTTAATTTAATTGATTATAGAGTCAGAGGAAGAGAGAGAGAGAAATATTGTTGTGAAAGAGGAACATCAATTGGCTGCCTTCTGTAGGTGCCCCAACTGGGAATTAAACCAGAGACCCCTCATTGCACGGGACAATGCTCCAACCAACTGAGCTACACTGGCCAAGTTAAAACTACTGTTTATTTATTTGAGAGAGAGGAAGGGAGAGAAAGAGAGAGAAACATTGATTTGTTGTTCCACTTATCTATACATTCATGTGTGCTCGGATCAGGGATTAAACCTACAACCTTCGCTCATCAGGATAACTAACAGCTATCTGGTCAGGGCCCCTTTACTCTTTTTGATTTTTGAGTTTCATTGTTGTTGTTGACTTTTACATTATTTTTAACCTTTACAAGGTGACTGTGGAAAAAATATTAAAATGTTATCTAAAGTAAACTTTATGGATGATATTTTTTCTAGGTCCTAGTTTCAGATGCTCTTTCCAGATGCCCCCCAGGGGATACATGTAGGCACCAAACCTAGTGCCTAATCTTTGCAGTGGGGACACTATCAGTGCAGGCAATTGAGGTATGACAATTGAATAGAATTCATACATATCTCATTAATATATTTATTTTTGTGTGTTTTTCTAAGTCCTATTTATAAGATAGGTGTGCTTTAAAAAATACATTTCACCTTGAGCTCTCAAACAGAGGTATAAAACACAGAAGATAAACATTGCACATTGTCCTGGTGCCTTAAATTTAGTGGCAATTAAAGACAAGTATTTTCATATTAAAACAAGCACAGAAATCTGGTAGAGTATAAAATGAATGTAAAATGTACATGAATTTATAAAATAAGGCTGAGCACTTTAATTTTAAACTCACGACATGCCAATTCAGGTTATGCCTCCACTCCCCTGGAGGTTTACTCACTCTTTTTTTTATTTTTTAATTCTCACCAATGGACATGCTTAGAGGCCTGGTGCATGAAATTCATGCACAGGGGAGTGTGTGTGTGTGGGGGGGGGGGGGGGGAGAGAGAGAGAGAGAGAGAGAGAGAGAGAGATATCTCAAACATTTCTGACAACATGGATGGACATAGAGGGTATTTTGCTAAGTGAAATGAGTCAGACAGAGAAAGACAAATAGCATATGATTTCATTTATATGTGGAACCTAATAAAAAAATAAACGAACAAACAAATCAAACATAGAACATTTTGATGGTTGCCAGATGGGAGCAGGTTTGGGGTAATGGGTGAAAAATGGGGAGGAGTTAAGAAGTACAAATTTCCAGTTATAAAAACCATCATGGATGTAAAGTACATTATAGAGAACATATTCAATGATCCTATATAATAAAACCCTAATATGCAAATTGACCAAATGATGGAACGACTGGTTGCTATGATGCACACTGACCACCAGGGGGCAGATGCTAAATGCAGGAGCTTCCCCTTGGTGGTCAGTGTGCTCCCACAGGAGGCGTGCCACTCAGCCAGAAGCCAGGCTTGCATATGGTGAGGGCAGTGGCGATGGCGGGAGCCTCTCCTACCTCCACTGCCAGCCAGCGGTAAGGAGCGAGGGGTCCAGGACTGTGAAAGGGCGCAGGCCAAGCTGAGGGACACCCCCCATCCCCCAGTGCACAAATTTCGTGCATGGAGCCTCTAGTAGTATAATAACTATGTATGGAGTCACATGGGTACTAGACTTATCTGGGTAATCACTTTGTAAGTTATATCAATATCTAATCACTATGCTGTACACCTGAAACTAATATAATATAGAATGTCAGTTGTAATTGGAAAAAAATATATTTAAAGAGACAGAGAATGTATTTCCTCGAAAGGAAGTGAAGAAAGTGATGTAAAGAGGATGCAATGGTTGATGGTGTCCTAAAAACAAGCCCAAGGTGGGCTTTGGATTTCGCAGGCTGCAGATTGTTTCTGACTTGCTAAGACCGGCTTCAGTGGAGGCCAATGACTAGTGACCTCAGTAAAGGAAAGACAGAGAGAGACTGGAACTGCTCTGTGCCTAGCTCTTTCAGATTTTACTCTAGAGGGGCGGTAGGAACTGGGGTGGCACCTGAAAGGGTGAGTCCTGAATAGGTTGGCTTGTTTGGGTTTTTGTTTTGGGTGGGAGAATGAACAGCATATTTGTGGGCTAATCTTTCTGTGCATATATGGGGACTGGGTACCCAATTACTATTAGAGGTCTGCAGGGACAGGAGTTTTGATTAGAAGTCAAGGCTGTGTGAACAGATCATTTGGGACCATGGTCTTTGTGGGAAATGCCAGTGCTGCCCTGGGTGACATGAGAATGCTGGCATCGCAGGAGAGAAGCAGGGGCACCAGCGATGGATGGGGCAGCAGAAGAGGACGGGTCCAAATCAGTTACTGCCTGGTTGCCTTTTGCATACAGTTTAGGTTACTGCAGTCTCCATGGGGTCAGTGAAAAATCTTCTGCGTGCCACAGATGGTTAGGCTGGATGGAACCTTCACCACAGATTTAATAGAATGTCTTCTTTGATGTTGAACTCATTTCTGTTGGAGAGGTCATTTCGAATGGGTTTAAGGCGGGGAGGGGGGCCACTGGCATACAATGGACACTTTGGAAGTCAGCATGCCTTCTGCTGAGGAGATAGAGCCGTGGTTTATGTTAATTAACATATGCATCTCTGTAATACTGTGTTCTAGGAACTCTGTCACCTAGTAATGTAAGTGTTCTGATGAATCAAGCAATCTAGCTAATAAGCACCTACAACACATGGTGGAAATTAATTATCAGTGTTGAAACAAGTGTACGTCTGTGTGCATTGAAGAGTGGAGTTGAAGGCTGAAGTCTCCTCAGCCAGCACCTATGCTGCCAGTGACCTTGGGCATCACAGACTCAGAAACCGATCTTCTTCCTTACAGGGGTAGAGACTCTATGTCATCCATTCAGCCCTTCATCCATACATTCAGAATGGGCTGTACAGAGATCATTCCTGCCAGTCATGGGTTTCAGAGACAGACTAAGCAACTAATTAGTCAGAGAGATCATGAGATTTGGGAGCCTCCAGATCTCACTAGCATCATCTTTGGGAAGGGTTGTGTATTGCCTGTATCTCCATAGAGTCATGTTCACATTCTTAGTTTAGGCCATAGCGTCCTCCTGGATAACTACAAATATTCCACAGTGCAGCCTAGTCTTGTACACCTTCGTTTTTGGAAGATGGTTACAGTGTGGTCTGAGACACTGCATTAGAAATGAAAAAAACAAGGTTCACTTGGACAACACAGTCCCCAAACTACTTTGTTCTCCCATTTCATATATTATTTGGTATAACATTGTTACTGCATACTCTATACACCTGTGTGAATAGAATAGTACTAGTGGCGCGGTGCATGGATTTTTGCACTTTGAAAGGAAATTATTTAGAAGAAATATTTTAATAACACTATTCACCCATTCTCCATAATAGAAGTATCAACCAAATTCACAATCGACAATGGCAGATTGAAACACACGCGTACAACTGGTGCCAACGAGAGCTTTATATGTATTGAGCATGTGAGAGTCAATTTAGCCTTTTTTAGATATAGAATAAACTTGCTTAATTAGACCCGCTTTCTGATTTAGCTAAACTTTTTCCAGCCCAGTGAAGCACCCCAACTTCTCTTTCAGGTAATTGTCAGCAACACAGCAGTAAATATAAACACAAAGCAGATTATTATTGTAGATCACACGAAGAGAACGAAGGGGAAAATATTTAACTGCAGCAGTGTCTGACAATATCCTCTGCAGTGAGAAAACCTGAAGTCATTTTCAAGGTCCACCATTTCTTACTTCTTTTCAGTCGGGTCAATTTTCTAAACTTTCTAAATCTCCATTTTCCAACTAATGAAAAAAAAAAAATAGGATTCTACCAAGTCTCCTATCTACCTACTCCAAGACTTCTGTGAGGATCAAATGAGATGAGGCAAGGGAAAATGCTTTCACAGACATTTGGTTGAAATGTAAAATGTTTGCACCTGGCTATAAAGCAAGTCGTGTTCCTGGGCTGAAGAAACTGCAAGGAGGCTTGTTGCTAGTGAGAGGAAGCTGGGTGTTGCTATGTGACGTCATTACCCATTGCCACAGTGACCATTTCCGGGCTGGGCTGGGTTGTGGGCTGCATTTTGTGCCATGGGATCTTGCCAGTGTTGGCTGTGATTTGGTGGGCTGTCGCTCCGCGGTGGTGGCAGGGCCTGTGTCCCACTTGGGGGAAGCTGATTGTTGCTTTGTTGGTGCCAGGTCTGCAGTGTCATTTCTTTGTAAATGGCCAGTGTGTGTCATGGCAGCTCCCGCATTGAGTGTCTGCCCCCTGGTTGTCAATGCACATCATAGTGACCAGTTGGACTGTTGGAGGGACACTTAGCATATTATTAGCCTTTTATATATATAGATGGTTATCAGTAAAGTATTTCAAGAAAGAAATGTTATATAGCAGCTATAGATAATGACTTATGAGTTACTAATTTTAAGCGTTTTATTGATTTCAGAGAGGAAGAGCAAGGGAGAGAGAAATAGAAACATCAATGATGAGAATCATTGATTGGCTGCCTCCTGAATGCCCCCTGCTGGGGACCAAGCCTGCAACCCAGGCATATGCCCTGACGTAGAATCAGGAATCAAACTGTGACTTCCTGGTTCATAGTTTGATGCTCAACAGTGGTGCATACCAGCTGGGATAAGCTTTTGTATTATACTTTAGATTAGTATTTTATTTTTTCTTCTTTGCCCCAATATTTAAGATGTATAGGATATATTGAGTTAAGGATATAACAAAAGGGAAAAGTAAGGTATGATTTTTAATTTACATGAAACTGTTTATACTACCCATATAATAAGCTACTTTTTTTAGTTGATTGATGCATTAAAATAAACGTTACTAACATGTGTTAGAATTTACCAATATATAAAGTTGAAATTACAATTGTCACAGAAATAGTGATGAAAATAATACTTCCACCATATTTAAAAATTGTTTTTATTTTCATTTTCAGGATTTACGGGTTAAACATCACTTTGGCCAGATGATTAGATAAATATAGTTCTAGGGATTATTCTTATCCTAGAATAATCTTTCATTATTAATCTATTTAAGTCTTCTCTGAAACCAGTTCACCAGTGCTGCCGATTAAAAATAGAAAATGTGTGTGTTCAATTTCAAGAATTAAAAATAATGTCTGGGGACTAGCATTTATTTCCTGTGGTGAGAGGATTGTTGGATTTTCCAATTAAACAAGTCTCCATACTGGAAATGAGTAGTCAATTATGAAAATCATTTTTGAATAGCCAATTTACATATCCCTAATTGTATTCATTTCTTCTGAAAGATTGAACTTGGAATGTATGATGTTCTGATTGGTTACCCCTGAGCTTGTGTCATTAATACTATCTCCAACAAGGTTCCCCTATGAATAGGGCTTTGAGTGTTTTCCCTCAATAAATGTTTGAATCATAAGTAGGTTTGTTTTATTTAATGAATGAAAAATACATAGAGATTTACTAGCGGTTTTCAAATTTACACACACACTGCACTTTTCCTGGTCTGACGGGGCATCCTTGAGCTGCCCTCATGTTGAGACTTTTCCACATCAGTGATAAGGGGCATCGGAGGTTCCTGATGGTGGTGCTGTCCGCTGGCCAAAAATGCAGTCTCAGCCGGGTTGCCTCACTTTTTACACAGCAATGTTTGCACAATGAATGGAATATTTTATGATATTTTGCCCTTTATGAAAAATGACTTGGAAATTGACAAACATTTTTATATTTATGACAAGAAGCATAGGTCTCCCGTGAAATAAAATTGAGATGAAGATGGGAATAATTAGGTTAAAGTTCTGATGCTTATTCTCATTGAAATTGAAATTCATTGGGCTTAGACCAGTCAACATAGATCAATCATGTGGGAAAAGAACAAACCTAAAGGCATGTATGAAAATGGGTTATCTGTGTATGTGCACAAGGTAAATATAAATTCTGTGTAAATATTCACATTTTGTCAGTTTATTATGATTGTGTCTAAAAGGAAAGATGTAATTATGGAATTCATCACATCTACTGTTCTATTTCTGCATGTTCAACTTTTATGTTTTTGGAACAACTCTTAGAAGCGACATTGGAGTCCTTTCTGGCTTATTAGAAAAGGGGAGGGGAGGGGGCGACCATTTCATTCCTTCGAGAGAGATAACCAAAGTTGGTTCTCTATTACAGGACATGTACACTGTTCATTATTTCCTGGCCATGGTGCTTTTAGACATAATACTGAATTAAAAGTTGTGGGTACAATCACATTAACATTGTAAGTTTTCAGAGGCCATTTTTATTGAAACCAAAGATCACAGCTAGAGACAGTCTCCAGGTGATGTGTGTGTCCAATGAAGCACTAATTGGTGTTGCTGGGTTTGTTTGTAGCTGATTGCCGTGTTTGACGAACAAGAACCACTCCACAAGATCGAGAGCCCCGGAGGAAACCCAGCAGGCCGCCAGAGCCCAGATGCCTTCGAGACTGAAGTGGCTGCCCAACTGGCTGCCTTTAAACCAGTTGGTGGGGAAATTGAAGTAACCCCTTCTGCTCTGAAACTAGGTATGTGTATTTTCTGTGGTGTGCTTTTCACCTGGTTGATATATATCCCCTTGCTGACTAGGAGTTGCTCCTACTTTGTGACTTACCTTGTTAGTTATCTTTCTTTAAAAAATACAAACTGGTTTCTTCTCTATATTATTATTATTGTTTTTTACATAGCTCCTTACAGTTGTTGAGGCTCAGGGAAGTGGATAGCATTTTTTTCTTGAATGGCAGGTGAATCGGAATCAGAATCTGAACTGTGTGCCCTTGCAGTATCATAAGGGAGAGATTGGAATGCACGTGATAAGGTTCATCCATAGCCTATGAGAATCATTTTTTTTAAGTCCCTGAAAACATCATTTGGAATAAGCTAAGCTTGATCAAGAAATCTGCTCTAGCCAGAACAGGTTTGGCTCAGTGGATAGAGCATCGGCCTGCAGACTCAAGGGTCCCAGGTTCGATTCCGGTCAAGGGCATGTACCTTGGTTGCGGGCACATCCCCAGTGGGGGGCGTGCAGGAGGCAGCTGATCAATGTTTCTCTCTCACCGATGTTTCTGGCTCTCTATCCCTCTCCCTTCCTCTCTGTAAAAAATCAATAAAATATATTTTTTTTAAAAAAAGAAATCTGCTCTAGGAATAAAGGTCACGTCTGTTTTTGCCACCTTTTTCTCCCCAAACTGCATATCTCAGAGTTTTGGGCAAACATTTTGAAGTTAGTTTCTTAATTCTGCCCTACTGGTTTATTAAAACAAGAGCAACTGACCCAGTGAGTGCTCTCAGAATTCTTCTTTTGTTATATTTGTTTTAAAGGTGTGGATAGAAGGAGAAAATAAACATTCTTCTCAAGTTTCAGTGAAATGACAATTGTGAGAGACATTATATGTCAGTGTTTGGCGATACCTCTTAGAGATAAATTTAGGTCAGTTTAACAGCATGAAGTTTCTACAAAGTTCAATATTTTGGTACTTAAAACAGTTTTTCATTCCTATTGAATGTATGCAGACATTTTGAGACAGCTCTGAGCACCTGTTATAGGTTAATTCTCAAGCTAGAACAGGGGCTTTTTTCACTTTGCCTTTTAAAGCAAAGCATATGCTTAAAGTTGTAAAAACTGTACATAGTACTAGTTTTTCACATTTGAAACAAAGTGTATACTGTCAAGTTTCCTTTACACACGACCATTCTGAGTATCTGTCCTTTGCACTCATTTTCTGGGAAGCATCTGCAGTGCCCCTTTTAGAAGAACCAGGTGGATATTAGTGATCTATGATCTGTACTAGTATAGGCTTCATAATGTTCCTCTGTTTGTTGGAATGCAAGCGAGAGAAGCAGTCTGCTGGAACCCGGACATTGGGCGGCTTCATCGCAGCTTCTCTTCATGGGAAGCCAGGTTTGTGGCTTCAACAACTTCACAGCCCTGTCGTTCATTTGCATAATGGATGCCTTTTTATCCATTATGCAAATGAGATTGGGAGGAAAATTAGGCAATAAGGGAAGACGAAAGGGGAAAATTGCCTTTGCTTGTTTTAATATTCCATTTATAAGCGAGCACTTTGGTCTTCAAAAGGCCAAACCTCCGAGTGCTCGTGTCTGGGAATTTGTTTTATCTTTCTTGTGCGCATCCTCAGAGAAAACGTTTGTTTTTCTTCAGATTTTTCATAGTTTCTTTTGTTGAACCATCTGAGCAACATAACATTGAATGCGGGAAGAGAAGGAAGCTGAGGTTTCTCTTCCTTGCAAGTGGACTTTCTACTCTTCCAATACTGATTTTTGGTAAGACAGAGATAGGAAATAAGATTCATTAATGGTGACCACCCAACAACCACTAAGCTTAAGACCATGCATGGATCATTCTAAGTCCTTTACTCATAACAACTCACTTAAGCATCATCATACTTAGTTGGGTTCCATTATTCCCTTTATTTAAGGGATAAGGCAGGCACAGGGCAGTTCA
Organism: Myotis davidii; assembly: GCF_000327345.1. Classification (NCBI taxonomy): domain Eukaryota; kingdom Metazoa; phylum Chordata; class Mammalia; order Chiroptera; family Vespertilionidae; genus Myotis; species Myotis davidii. Next base: position 1,529,729 of record NW_006287548.1, read on the forward strand.
GTAACTCATCAAAAATCACAGAACTATTAGGTGTCAAGGCCAGGATTTGACACTGGCTCCAGTCTTAGGAACAATTTGGCTATGTGCCTCTTATATGCTATTGTAAAAAAAATAAAGGATAAAATAATTGATTTCATTTTTCTGGGATTTACTTTGTGACTACATATGAAAACCCTGCAAATGCTAACTTGTTGGCTTCAAGTCCCATTCCCCCTCGTGCTGAGGGTTCAAGGGTGAGATGAGCTCATTGTTAGGTGACCGATCAGTGTGCCTCCCAGAGAATGGGTCTGAAATCATGGCATCGTCTCCAGCTCCTCCTTTTCCGTCCCACCATCGCCACTTTCTCCAGCCGTCATGTCCACACCGTTGCAGCAACCCAGACCTTTATCATTAATCAGATGCTTGCAAGGCCTCCATCTGACCCCTTTCTGGACAGTGCTGCTTTCTCCAAGCCCTGCTCTGCCAGCGCCGCCTTCCTAAGTCCCAAACCGGATTATATGGCCCAGGCTTAACCACTTCCAGCGGCGTCCTACTGCGTGTTCAACCGTGCCCAAACTCATTAGTAAGCTGATGCAGGTGGCTCCTCAGAATTCGCTGGAGAATTTGGGCAGAGATGAACAATGATAAAATCATCCCTTATCTACCCTCAGCATCCCATCAGATTGAGTACTTTTCATATCTTGAACGTTAAAAGCAAAGAAAAGGCCTATGTATGTAGTTTCTCTGACAAATGGAAGAAGGAAGCAACACAGCCAGCTTTGGTGTTTTCCAGTTTTGTTTTGGTTTTGTTGCCTCAGGGCAGGATGTGGTCATACATTGGGCAGGCGTCATCTCAGGATGGAGGGATGTGCATGGCAGCAGCCCATAGCCGTGGCTCCTCCCAGGGCTGTGCTGCCAGACCCCCCAGAGATCCTGTTTACATGTAGAGTGGGAGGGGAGGTTGGAGAAGCAGCAGCATTTGTGTCCCAGCGATTCATCATAACATTGTGCACATAAAATACCAAACACAGAGCCCAGCCCGGCTCCCTGCTCAGCTCCCCGAGGCCATTGGAACTGGCCCTGCTTGTCATGGGACTCAGACGCCCTCCCAGGCTGGTGCAGCAAAAACAAGCGCTTATTCTCAGTTTTTTTCTTTCTTGAGACCCTTCGGGAAGCCAGGGAATTTAATCCTCCCCAGCTCTCCTGCTTGTCTCACTTAAGGAGACACAATTTAACATGTTAGGAATCAAGACATCTTTATGATTGGGCCATATTAATCACCAAAAATTTTGACTGATATTGGGGGTTAAAATATACTCAAAGTTCAGTATAATTTTCATATCTCTTTTTCCAACACAAGGTAATCAACAAGTATTCTGTTAAAAACCAACCACCTTCCCTACTATGGCCCCTGCTGTTCTTTTTATATCTTCCAAGATGAAATATTTATGCACAGAATATGCAGAAAGTTCATACTCACAGGTTTCTCATGACTTGGCTACTTCCTCTACCCACTTTTTTTCCGGGCCACACCCGACAGTCACCTTCACATGCAGCCACTATGAAACACTTACCAGGGCCCCAATTGTCACTTGTTTTCAAACCTCTATGCCTTATAGGTACTGTTCCCTTTAGCTCAGGGGTGGGCAAACTTTTTGACTCGAGGGCCACAATTGGTTCTTAATCTTTACTGGAGGGCCGGAACAAAAGCATGGATGGAGTGTTTGTGTGAACTAATATAAATTCAAAGTAAACATCATTACATAAAAGGGTACGGTCTTTTTTTTCAATAGTTTTATTCATTTCAAACGGGCCGGATCCGGCCCACGGGCCGTAGTTTGCCCACGGCTGCTTAGCTGCTCACCCCTTTGGCCTCTTGTCTAGTTGGTGAACATATGCACCCTTTAAGCTCAAGCTCAAATATTAACCTTGGTTTTGATGCCTTGTCCAAATCTTCAAGACAGTACAGTAGATGTACAATAAATAAATGTCTTAATTCCTTATTCAACAATAAAGTGGTACAAAATGCATTGAAGAAATGTTCCACCCGCCTAAAAAGGTTTATAGTTTTATGCCCTATAAGCTAATGGGGTATATATTTTTAATTTGTAAGAAGAGTTTTAAATCAAGTGGACAACCACACAATTCCAACTTCATTCATCTAAATAATTTCCTACCATTTATTTTCTAATGGATTTTCTAATGTAACGCTAAATGAGTAAGTCCTGACTCAGCCCTAACTAGCAAATCATTGGAACACTTAAAGATTCTAAGTTTTTAAAATTATTTGATGCTTTTACTGTATAGCCTAGAGATCGCTAAATAGCCTATTTAAAAGAAGAGACATGGTGGAACAAACACCAGGTGAAACAGCAAAGAATCAGATTCACAGAGGCCATCTGCACTTTAAAATTACCTCGTTCAGAAATTGTCCAAGCCTTCTTTATGGAACCAATGTGACTTTTTGACATGTTTCAGGATTTCAACATATATTTGATTCTAGTTAATTAACAAATAGCATTTATTGAGCACTTAAGTTCTGCAAGCTATTCTAATTTACTTATGTTTACTTATTGTCCAAATAGGATTGGTTGTGCTTGCAGGGAAGGCAGCAGAAAATCCCATGTTTTCTACAATTCCTACAGCAAAGAAACCCACCACCAACAAAAGAATTGTTAGCACCCCTTAGAACAACCTTTATGAAATGCTCGTCTAGAAATAGCCAGTTCCATAGATTTTCATAATCAGCAATTGTCTAGCTCAGTGGTTCTCAACCTTCCTAATGCCGTGACCCTTTAATACAGTTCCTCATGTTGTGGTGACCCCCAGCCCTACAATTCTTTTCATTGCTACTTCATAACTGTAATTTTTCTACTGTTATGAAGCGTAATGTAAATATCTGATATGCAGGATGTATTTTCATTGTTACAAATTGAACATAATTAAAGCATAGTGATTAATCACAAAAACAATATGTAATTATATTTGTGTTTTCCGATGGTCTTAGGCGACCCCTGTGAAAGGGTCATTTGACTTCCAAAGGGGTCGCGACCCACAGGTTGAGAACCGCTGGTCTAGACAATTGTCATTACCTTACAATGAGGGGGAAAAAAAGACAAAAGCTTAGAGAGAGTGTGTGCTTTAATATCATATAACTATTTGGTTAAAGAACTAGAGTTGGGACCTTCACCTCTTGGCTTCTAGTACAATGCTCTTTCAATTACATGACATTTTTGGGGTTAATTGTAGATTTCAGTTATCCATGACTTTTAATACTGTATGTGAAAAAGTAGCACCTCATATCTTTTGGAATTGAGATAGAGTGCAAAGTAAGAAATACATATTATGAATAGCTGCAGATCACCAGCTAATAAGGGAATAAAGGCTAGAAAATTAAGATGGAGAACATTTTGTTAAAACCTTCTTTAGGTTTCAGAAATGAATCTGCTCCTGTCTTCTCATCCCATGAGTTTATGCACACACGTGTGTGCATGTATGTGTATGCGCGTTTGGGGGGAACTTGCGCCAAAAGCATTATGCTAATGGGATCCCTAGGTGACTTTTCCTGTCCTATGGATACTGTTGTACTCTTTTTGACATTTCGACTGCCTTCATGTAGGACCTCCTGTAAATAAGGTAGAATAGCGAGGGCGATTACTTTGCAGTTCGGAAGAATATGCTCTTGAGCCTTTCCTCCAGGAGTTCCTGTGCCGCCTTTATGACCTCGTACTGTTCTCCAGAAGACCTCCGAGCCCAAGTTTGGCCCAATCCTTGTGAACCAATGATAGGGAGCTGGTTCCCAACTCCACAGATTTTCATCTAGCTGTGTTCCCACACAAGTCATTTAACCTATATCCACCAGGACCACCCTTTTCCAACACCAGCCCCCCAAAGTGGATGCATCTGGCATTTCATAGGAATAGATATTCTTTTTTTAAAAGATATTTTTATTGATTTCGGAGAGGGAGAGAGAGATGGAAACATCAATGATGAGAGAGAATCATTGATCAGCTACCTCCTGCTCACCCCCCACTGGGGATCAAGCCCGCAACCCAAACATGTGCCCTTGACTGGAATCGAACCCGGGACCTTCCAGTCCACAATCCAACTCTCTGTCCACTGAGCCAAACCAGCTAGGGCTGGGTATTCTTATCTGAGACCATCCAAGTCACTTCCTGATGTGTCACTGCCACATGTCAGAGGACCACTGTTTTCTCATCTATAGCATGAGCCTTTCTTGCTCTTATGGGCGATCACTGTCCCCTGAGAATTTCATTAATGCCCAGCTAAAGTTGAATCTGACTCAGTTGTCCTCCCCCGGCCCCAGTTAATTAGTAGTTTTAGTTTAGACAAGTTGATCATTTTTCTAAGGACTTCTTGACTGAACTTTGCCATGTTGGGTTCAGGCTTCCATGAGAAAATATTTCTTTAGTTATAATTATTTTGGCAATTTAATTCAAACAGTGTGTCAGGATACAGAGTCCTTTCAACGTGGTTGTTGCCACTCTTGTGATCTCTATTACCCAGATATGAAGCCATCCGATTAAAGTCGGGAGTTGCAATGGCATTAGCTTTGCTCCCCTCTCGTGTGTTAAACTTTGAAGATGAGCTACTTTATATTTGAAAGTGGTTCTTGTTTCTGCGACTTGAAAGCTGGAAGGTGCCTCAGATGCTTTATTGTTTCCATGTGTGTTTGTGCTGCTTCAGAACTGACATGGAAATTATGCCTGTGTGTTTGTTATCATTATTTTCAAAACACTGAGTTCTTTGCTCTCTGTTTTCAGTAGTTCTCAGAAAACGTTGTATAGCCATCGATGAGTGTTGGGACTCGTGACTGTTTTCTTCCGAATTCGACAATTTACTGCATAAGGGAAGCATATGGGAACATTTGTCTGAGTTTTTTAACGAAACCAAATCCCTTCATGGCACTGATCTTCAGGAAAAAATAAAGAAGGGGGAAGTTTATTCCTTTAATTAGGCTGCAGCATGTAAGTAGCTGCTGTGCCCATAATGGGAGTTTAAGTATTGGCATCTGATCCTAGACAAACACGCTCACACCACACACATAGCAGAACTGACGCTCAGGGCTGGGCTGGGCTGGGCTGCTGCCGGAGCCTTTGAATTCCTACTACAAAGCGCACAAGCATGTGAGCGTTCCTTATTGCTGGGAGCGCTCGGCTGTGGGCTGTGCAACTCGGAGTTGAAATTACCAGGGGACTGAGGTCATTTGCTTGGATGGATCCATAAGTCATAATTTGGTCATTGAGTTTCATCCTATTTGTTTTCCTGTTGTGGCTGATTATTCAAAAGTTAACAGCTAGCTATGGCATAGCATTTCGCTCTTTCCTTTTTCTTCCCCGGGAGCCTGGCATTTTTTCCATGCAGGCTTAGATGAATGATGTTGTAATTAGCTATGGTAACCTTACCAGGCTATCATCCATCAGTCATAGCCATCCAGTCAACAAAGTGTGTGCATATTTTCTGGTGTGGCGGTAACTAAAGCAGGACCGAGGAGGCCAGAGCATCACTCACCCATTTCTGGCATCGTTCTTCTTTTGTGATGGCGGTATCGGATTTTATTTTAGTTTGTTTTCAGAATAGGTGAAATGTTGCCTGGGGAAGGGGGAGAGATGGATCAGGTTATGCACTGAATATTTTTTTTATTTTAATACTCTGGAAAAGGGCCTAAGATTCTTGGTTAAATGAAAGAATAGAATCAATACCTAAAGACAAGCAACTCCTAACGAGTAGCAAAGGGAATTACCACACAGGAGTAGTTTTTGTTTGTGTGAGCTACATGCAAATGTGAATGAGCATTCAAAGAAGATTTTCAATATACCTGGCATGGCCTCCTCTAAGTAATTTGGATCATGGTGGATGCATGCAGACTTCCTAGACAGGCAGTTACTTCACAACATTGTGTGAAAATAAGATGACTTTTGCTTGAAAATATCATATATTCTTATGAGTGTCTTTTAAATGAGATATTATTTATTAAGTTATAGAACGTTAAGCAAGAAAAATAACAAAGGGTCATTTTCTTAATAGAACTACATTTTCCTTTGTCTTTTTCCTATCAGGTTTCTTTGTATTTTAGTCTTAATTCAGTTTATTTTCTGCTGCCTCATTCAGTTCTTCTTTTGTCTCTTTTCCTTCATTTTGCATACTTGTATCTAACGGCTCAATGTAGTAACTAAATTGTTACTAAGTTGGTTGCACTCTAATAAAAAAGTATTAAAGGGAATTTGCCTTTAGCCATTTACCCCCAAAATGTAAGATAGGATATAAAAAACCAAGCTTTCATTCTTGTCCTTTTCCAGCTGTATTTTCTAAGTTGATTATATGAACTCAAGAAAAAAACCCAAAACAACCCCCACACAAAACACAGCGAGTTCCCCATCTCCACTTCGGCCTGTTGCCGATGCCGGACCCACACTGAGCCAGAGTCCGCAGATCCGTCATAAACAAGCAGCAGGAAAGGTCACCTTCCTACTGCTCACTTGCTACTAGACCCCTGGGTTTTCGAGCCTCTTGGCAGATTGCTTTTAATAGTAAGTCCAGGGAAGCCGTGCTGGCGGAGGCCGAGTCCCTGAGTGGGAAAATGTTTTCAGCCATGCAGTCACAGCCAGCTGCTTGTAGTTACCTGGACCACAGATAAAATGACTTGCAGTTTGTCCTTGTAATAAAAGAGAAGAAAGACCCCCCCCCCCCAAC
>NW_006287548.1:1536509-1548430 GCF_000327345.1 Myotis davidii
TTCCTTTCTTGTAACCAGCCCCGGCTTTTCTGGTCTTCAGTCCAGGTGGTCTGACAGCCAAACAGGACCCAGCAGCATGGCCCTGTGTTCACTCAGTGTCAGTGCTCCTCATTCTCTAAGTAGAAGTGCTGCTGTTGAGAGCTGGAAAGGGTTTCACATGTCTATTACAAAATGCTTTCAAATTACTTATCTGTATTAAAACCTTTTCAACAATATGACTCAGATTTTTATTCACATAAATCTTTGTGGCCACGAAATAGATTAAATTTCTCATAAATTTCTAATCACACCTAAACAAATTATTTATAATAATGGTGCTGATTTTCTTTAGCAGTTTGAAGTTCAAGAATCTGGCTAATAATTCCATATATGGCAAAGCGGTTTTTTTGCACAAACAACTTAAACAGAAGGTTTAGCCTTTGGGATTTATTTCTCTGTGTGTGTGTGTGTGTGTGCGTGTGTGTGTGTGTGCATGTGTGTGAATGTGCATGACTTTTTTTTCTTTCTGCCCAGATGGGAAGAGGGGGGGGAAATCCACTAATTTAATTATTTACAGAAGATCCATCTTAAGGACAAGTCACTCAGAGTTGGACACGCTTTTATGACTGGCTCGGGATTTTCTCATTTGCTTTATCTGATAAAGCCGCATGATGAATTATGCCCCAATATGCACACATTTGGTTATTTTGTCTCTCTATATCCAATTGGAAATTTTACTAAGATCTGGATTCGGCCCAATGGAAGTAAGAAATACCAAAGCAGCTTGATCTGCTCATTCTCACGTTCCAAGGTGATAAGGAAGGTGACAGCCTTTGCTAGCAGTTGCCTTAAGAAAAGCTATCTCTCTTGTGTTTGCCCTTTTTTAATGTTTACCAGATAAAAGAAGACCACCTCCCAGATATAGCCGCCACACCCTGTCAATTTATCACTGAAACAATGCATCCATCATGTGGTACCAGAAAACAGTTCTCACTGTTTATTCCTGGACTTAATGGGGAAAATCTTGATGCTATCAGAAAAAAAAACACAGGTAAAATGCAAAAAAAAATCTGATTATCCTTCTGTATGAAAATGAGACTCTGTTAAACTCAAACTCCTTTACATATGGAAGAAATTTGGGGCTTTATGGTGGTGGTTGTTTTTTGGGGTTTTTTTTTGTCTGTGTGTAAAATTAAAGTAAAGGAAATTATGTGGTATATCTTGCTTATTTTCTTTTTGTTTATGTGGGCACGCTGACTCTGATTACTTAATGCATGTATGTAGAAAAGGACATGATCAAGGAAAATAAGTGAGTAGGCTTTTTGCCTCACCACAACTTATTTAAAATCATTACACTTGTATTTGGTATTTTAAGATAACATTAACTAAAAGAAGGCATTACTTCAGTGTCTATATTTCTTGAAGTTGTTAGTAAGAATGGTGTTTCCATCTCCTTTTGCACTGTTTGTCTGAATAATGCACGGATAACAGCACGCTGAATGGCTCTGTGTCATCTGGTTCTACATAATTGCGATGATCAATTAAACTCTTCTTGTGTTTTTAAAACAAATAGACTCTCTACCCCACAGGTCTGAAATCATGAAGTGAACTTCTTATTTTAGTCACAGTTCAGGAATAATGCCCTTTGACCCCAGGACTTCAGTTTGGTGTTACAGTTAACTGCCCCTTTGGCACAGTTCAGCATCTGCACTACTAACATCTGCTCTTTGTAGATGACTGGGCTTCAGATGTAGCTGTGGACATCCGTATAGCTGATGTCAGTGCTACAGAAGTTGGTGGCATGTGTGTCACTGACTTCAGTTAATCAATTAGTATTTATTGCTGGCCCGAAAGATGAAAAGTATTATGCTAGGCTACCAGAGGAAAATAAAAAGTCATGAACTCATTTCCAAGCAGCCTGCAAGCTGGTTGACTTAAAATTAATTGCTGAGTGAGTGCCTTAACTTGGTTAGATTTCCGTTTTTATAATTTACAACTGCTGTTATAATAATACGGAACAAACAATTGCAAAGCCTTATAGTTAAAAAAGATGTTGCCTCGTAAGTAAGTTGAGATGCACAGACACATAAAAGATGCCTGTGTGCTCTATTAGTCATGCACAGAGTATCTCATAGCTTGTTGGTCTTTTACTTGGGTCTTTGGTTGATGAGGAGGTTCATGGAAATAATACACTTCAAGTCTAGACTATCTGTGATCCCAGTTTTCACTGACTCTCTATTGGGGGCAGTGTGTGCTTTGTGTCCTACTAGGTGGCAAGAAGTAAATAAGGTCAAAGTCCACTACCACCAGTATTGTCCTATGTTGTCCACGATGGGTCTCCAAGGGCCTAATGGATTGAGGGGTGAATATTTATTTGTCGGTCCACTCATCTTTTCATTATTTTCCTCAACTACTCTCCAGTCAAATGTACTCCTTTAATTATTGGTAATGAGGTTGGAAACCAAACTTCTACCCTGGTAAGCTCAGCAGTCACACTGTTCAAAAGAATTAGCTGTGCTGTAAGCAGGAAGCAGATGTCAACGACCACTCCTTGCTTCTTTTCCATTGAGTGCCACATGCATTACTGATTAGACCTCCCAGGTGATCTTTTCCTTTCTAAATCTATAGGCTGTACCTCTGCTTACTTTATTAACATGATACATAAAGTTCAAGAAAGTTCTGTGTTCAATCCCTCTATTTTTCTGAATCAAAACACCGTTTGTCAGTTGAGTGTGCAACAAGTCTAAACATGCTTATCCTGCCAGTGAATTCCTGTACCTTGTGGACTGTAATGACAACGAGCATCTTGCTCCTCTTGGAAGATTTCCTTAGAGAGGTCTAGAGAATGAGTTTTGTGTTTTTTCTCATTTTCAGATCAGTCACCACCTTCTTCAAAAACAAACTCAAAAATTAATTTTTTGAAAAAGAACTTCCTAGATTACCTTATTTCTGTATTGAAAATATATTGTTATGTAAAGAAGCAACAGTGTGTAAATGCTACATTTATGTTATTTATTTTTGTTAATCCTCACTTGAAGATATTTTTCCATTGATTTTTTTTAGAGAGAGTAGAAGGGAGGGGGAGAGACACAGAGAGAAATATTGATGTGAGAGACACATATCAATTGGTTGCCAACTACACATACTCCCACCAGGACCAGAGATCAAGCCTGCAACAGAGGTATAAGCCTTTGACCAGAACGAACCTGGGACCCTTCAGTCCACAGCCTGACACTCTATCCACTGAGCCAAACTACTTAGGGCTTATTTTCCTACTTTTTAAAATAATGTTTATTATATGACAATGTTTGGTAATTGTCATATATTTGACATGATTATGTTCTGTCTTTACAAGATGAAAAGTTAGGAGAGGTTAGGCAGAATTCTTGTCTAGAATTCATATCTTGTTCAAAATTGGTTCTTTCTTGGTACTTAAAATGTAACCTGAATATATCTGAGTTTATTTCTTCTCTAATGTTTGAGTTGAGCAACTAGGCAAAGCATTATTTCCAAAAGAAATAAGGAATGGTGAAGGATATTGGTTATGTATAACATTTATTTTACAGCAGTTTAGTATAAAAGTGATGATCATATGCCGTGGAATAAGACTGCATAGGTCAAATATGGCTTTGCCCTTTATAAAATGGGTGGGTGGTATTAGGCAAGTTATTTAACCTCACTATATTTCAGTTTTCTCATCTGTAAAATGGATGATATTAGTAATAGACTAATGGAGTTGTGAGCATCAAAAGAGGTTCATGCAGATATGAAACACTTAAAGCAGTGCCTGTCATATAATAAATACATGGTCAATAACTACTAGTTACTACTATTTTCACCATTATACTTATTATTGATCATTGGAAGATAGGACACCTAAAAGGATACGAAACTCATACTACCCTTGTGTTTTTTTAATCGATATTTTGATGTGGTCTTTTGTCCTCCCCTTTTCATTTTCAACTCTCAACCCATGATATTCTCTTTTTCATTGTGGAGATTCTTTTCATAATTTTTCATCATGGGGATTCTGGTTATCTTATGCCTTCTCTTAAGCCCCCAAACAATGTTTTTTCTCTCTCTCCTTAGGCTTTCAAGATAAATGGTAAAATGGTTTATTGAAGCCAAAACAATTCCCAGGGACATTAATCAAAATAGTATAATTGCTGCAAAAATTTTCAAATAATACCTCTCTGCTCATTTCTAGACATTTTTAGAAGTGTAATTGCTTTGATTCTTTTTATCTTTACTTAACTCAAGTATTTACTTTCATGTCCTCACACTGATTCAGCATATTGTTCACAAGGATTTTCTTTTAGAATTGATAAGTGCCTGCTGTTCGTGTTTGACAATACTTTACACAAGGGAATGACAATTTATTTTTAATGTTGTTCCACTCACCCAACTGATCTAGAATTCTGTATCATCAGGGTGCCGACAGGAAACAGATGGCGTGCTCAAAGGTGTAATTGAGGAGAATTTAAAAATGGGATTTTGGCACTCACGTTCCAAAAAGAATGAAGAGCTCTTACCAGCCCGGGCCTGAGAAGGGCCAGGGAAGACAGTTCCTACCAGTCTGGTGAGAGCAGCAGGTGTGCGCGAGGTCCTCGGGGGATCAGAACCTGTGACCTAGTATTGCCCAGTGTGCCACTTTCAAAGGCCAGGCTGGCTGAGAGGGAGCACAGTGGGGAGGCGGGGAGGGGAACATCCTAATACCCCTCCCTACCTGCTGATCTCCTGCCGCTCCTTCCTAATGGCCAAAGCCTACTTCCGCCAGGAGGAACCGGGCCTGTGTGATGCACTGAGTCCTGACTGGAAGTCAGCCCCTGGGGACCAGAGCCGGGCTTAGGAGGCTGGGAACGGCCCTAGGTAGCAACACGGAGATCAACCATCACAAACACCGAGCCTGTTTCTCTGAGGTGACTTCTTTTTTATAAAGTGCTAGTAGAGATCAATCATGTTTTAAAGTTGATTATACTTTTGGCATAGAACATACTTATTGAAATACAGAAATCATTAAAATACACTTTGTTTCTCAACGTGTTCACAATTCAGTGCAATTGTTCTCACCTTTTTTTTGAGACATAGCGTAGGTGGTATTTATTATACAATACACTGCAATGTAGCACCTGCCTTTCTATAATATTACTGTTATGCTGACTATAATTCCACCATCTTTTTAACTTAGTAAAGCATATCAGCTTTCAGTTCACAAAAAGTACATTGAATATATTTAATGTGTGTCTTCTTCTTCCCAAACTTTCATAGCAATGGCAGTTTTAAGTACAAATAAAGTGTGTGTGTGTGTGTGTGTGTGTGTGTGTATGTGTGTGTGTGTGGGGGGGGTGAATTAATAAAACCACTGGAAATGGAAAGTGGATAGGATCAGATTAACAGGTGATTGGGACTTCAGGCTACTCTAGAGTAAAGCCTTTCTCCTTTGGCATTGAGGGATGACAGCGGGAAGCAGCCTGCCTGCCTCTAAGAGAGGGGCATGTTTGTTAAAGGGAGACCTGTCCCTGAACATGCTTTATCACGTCACCTGCCTAACTCAGAGGGGAGGCTTGTTCAGGAAAGAACAATGTATTAGCAACAAAAACTGAAGCTACTTATTATTTTTAAGCAACTGAGATTTTCATTCAGAAGTACGAACAGTTAACCACCACTCACCAGACATTTAAGGGAGCAACAACTCAGAGATGTTGTTGGGATAGAATTGACAGGAGAACCTTGGAGAAGACGGAAAAGCTGGAGGAGCTACCCTACCAGATACCAAGACTTAGGAAATTATAGTAATTTGATATTAAATAATTAAAACGGCAATTAATTAAAATTCATTCAACAAATATGTACTGAACACAACTATATGCCAGGCATTTTTAGGTTCTGGGAATATAACAGTAAACAATAACAAAAAATACAAAAAAAAGTTCTGTTCTCCTATAGTTTAATAGGAGACAAACAATATATTTGATAATGAGTTATCTATATAGTGTTTTGGGAAGTCCTAAGCATTTTGGAAGAACACTAAAGTTATTGAATAAGGGGAAAGGGGTTGTCTGGTAGTGAGAATGACATAGTGGCATTTAAACCAAAACTTAAATGAAGTAGAGGAGTAAAAGTAGTATAGAATGATTAGAGAGAGGAGAGAGGGCAGAAATCATTAGGAAAGTTCCTTATCCTTCCTAGCAAGGAATCAACTGATGCTACTTAAATTTGGAAAATTCAAGAAATTATTATATAATTTTAGCAACTAGAGGCCTGGTGCACGGATTCATGGTGGTCCCTCAGCCTGGCCTGCAGTGATTGGGCCAAAATTGACTCTCCAACATCCCCCGAGGGATTCCCGGATTGTGAGACCCTCTCCTGCAGGCCCAGCCCCCAGGACCTGGATGCCCACCAGCTCCCTCCTCCCTCCTCTCTGTATCTAGGGCAGGGGTGGGCAAACTTTTTGACTCGAGGGCCACAATGGGTTCTTAAACTGGACCAGAGGGCCGGAACAAAAGCATGAATGGAGTGTTTGTGTGAACTAATATAAATTCAAAGTAAACATCATTACATAAAAGGGTACGGTCTTGTTTTTTTTTTAGTTTTATTCATTTCAAACTGGCCGGATCCAGCCCGCGGGCCCTAGTTTGCCCACGGCTGATCTAGGGTGTGGGTGAAGCAAATTTGGGGCCTATAGTGCCCCAGCAGCAACCTGACCCATGGCTGCTTCGGCAAGGAATCAGGCTACTCCTCTACTGGTCAGAGTGTCTGCCCCCTGGTGGTCATTGTGCGTCAAAGCTACCAGGCGAATGGTTGAACGGTCACTTAGGCTTTCATATATATAGATTAGCCACTAAAAGAGTCAAAAATAGAAATGTTATAAAAAGAGTAACTTCGAGCATTTGAGCTTGATGATGCAAAGGAGAAAGAAATTTATTTTTTGTTTTATTTCTTTCTTCGTCATTTGAATTATTACAATGAATGGTATAAATAGTATTTAAAATAACATTTTAAATGAGTGGCTGTAGGTGATGAATGTGCGGAATATTAGAGAGCCTTAAAACCACACTAATTATATTTTTTAAAGATAAATCATCTACAAAACTTAGAACTTACTGTTGATAGGGAATTACTGTGACGTACCTGTCAGCTGCTTGGAGGAGCTGCTCACTCTCTTTTCTCCAACTCGTCAACCAGGCTGGGAGGCTGAGGAGTGAGTGTGGCTATGGGCACAGCTGCAGAGTCCCCCCATCTTCTGGGGGCAGGCTCAGCAACATGCTCCAGCTGCCCCCCAAACTGTGTCTCTGTATCACGAGAGCACTAGATTGTATTTCACAGCCAAACCAACTCACCGCGTCTCACACTGTCTATAAGGTCAAGCTTGAAGATTTTAGTTAGGTGAGTGGCAAAAACAAAACAAAACAAAAGAATGTTTTCTAATTCAACCTTTGGAAATGGGTAAAGAACTGAGTCATGGACTGAAGATGCTGCCTAACAATTCAGTATTAAATTGACTGTGTATTCATTTAAGGGCTAAATCAGTATACACCTCGAAGGAATTAGTCATCGACTCTAATGAAAAGTTATATCTTAAGAAATTGTAATATGCTCTATAGGGCTTGTCTTTTTGTTTGTTTGATTTTACTTGGGAGAATTTCAAATTGTATATGTCTAAAATGTTATTAGACATAATTACCTAAGTCTAGAATAACTAAAACTGTTTCACCTAAATAATTGGGACTCTTTTTGTCTTGTTTTGCTTGGAGAACCTGGATATTTGCCTCCATTTTCCACCTGACTTAGTACACGTAAACACAGCTTAATTATTTTCCAAGAGGTGCTACTTGAATTTTCATAGCACAGTGACTTGAAGCTGAAATGGTTGATACTGGGCACAAATATGATGACTTTTAGGCATTATATAAGAATTTCCTTATTTTGTAGTTATATTCTGAAATATATTGGTGTTATTAAATTTTGAGCAATTATGTTTTCTGTCTCTGTACTGTGGTTCTAACTGCATGTGTATTGTGGATTGAAAATTATGAAGTTTCAGACAAGGTTTTGGTAGAGAATGCATCCAAAAAGCGCATGTGTGCATGCATGTTGTACAGATACGGGGAAAAGGAAAAGTTGCCAACAGAGGCATGTGTGCAGAAACATTCAGGTGTTTCATTTCCTATAGAGCTATCTAAATCAAAACTGTTAAAAACGTTTTATAGCTGAGAGAAAACTCATTGTATTTATAACTTAATGGCCAAATTAGCAAAAGTATAAATAAAAACATTTATTTTAAAGAGATTTTTACTTGCATGATTTGACAAATATGAATAGATCTTTGTTAAACTGTATTAATACTAGTCAAGATTTTTTAATCTTCTCATTAGTCAAGTGAGAATAATTAAAACGCTTTTCGCATATGTTTCCATGTATAAGCACTGCTACTTTATCACTGACATTGATGGAGTTTTATGTTGAGAGTTTGGATGGAATTAAAATTGGGTAATACTCAAGGGAAGATTTGGCAAAATGATTTCAAGGAGTTTCAAAATCGGATCATTCATAGACAGGACCCCTAGGAGAGGTAGAAGTCCCCTTTCTGTATTTAATATGAATAACATTAATATTAAAGATAAGTGTGTGTAACAGATAAGGCAGAAAGTGATGTTATTTGGATGTATGAGTTATCTACTTTTCTGGGAAGCGTTTAGTTCAGTAGCCAGGCATAGAGAAGGTTTGGAATTTGGAGGAGGGAATTCTCCTCTGAGGACACAGAAGTGGTTAGAAAGATAAGGGTCATTTCATTATTGCAAGTGTGAAATTGTAACCCCTCTTCCCACCCACTTACACACTTAGATATGGAAATATTGCTGTAGATGCATAAACTGAGAGATGTGGAAAGACTGGCAGAAGCAATGTGCAGGAGGCATGGAATAATCATTGGGGGAAAATTACTCCCCTCTTCACCCCACCCTTGTCCAGAGGACTTCATGGTGTCGTAATTCACCAAGTTCCTACACAGATCCAATACCAACAAAATCTTTGCTACCACATAAGCAGTAATATTGTACACTATAAGATTAAGAACCCTCCGACTTAGTTTCCCTCCCTCTCCTCTCCCTTTCTCCTTTATCTCTGCATTTCAAGCCTTGCTTTCTTTCATTTTCCCTCTTCTACACACCCCCATCCATCCTCCTTTATTCCTTTATTTCCCCCTCTTACAACCTTTGTCAACTTTCCTTTCTTGGACAATTATGTATTAAAGCCCATATAGTAAAATTTGTTAACTCCTAATGTTCATCTGTCTGAAGAATGGTAATCTATAGAAACTTGGATACCAAGACTAAATGCTTAAGTGGTTGAGTGGACACCATTGGTGTCAAAAGAGATCATTTCTTGTTTAGAAGGAAAGATCCCACACTCGATTAACTGAAACAGAAAGTGTGAAGTCATTGAGCTCAGGGAACATGCACAATTGCTAAGATTTTGCAGAAAAACAAAAAGGAGGAACTTATGAAATGTTTGCATTGTTGCCATACACCACAGACGTGAACATGGCTAGAGTTTGACTAAATGGACAGAGGGTCTTGCTGAAATTGAGCTGAGTATATCAACCACCCTACATGATATCAGCAACAGAGGGTCTTTCTCCCACCAATATAGTTAAATGTCAAAGCTACCTGAAGGAAGTGGAAAAGGTGATGGAGCCCTGTGTACCAAGCTGGCTTCATTTGGAGTGAGGACCTCAAAAAGTCTGGGAAGGTGCATGTGTGATACAGGATGTGAGGAGGGGAAGCAGCTGGATTTTATTGAAAAGGGGCATAAGAGGAGCCATGTGCTGGAGACCTCAAGGATGAGGCACATTTGTTGCATCTTTTGCAGACTTTGATAGGGGCCTCTGTTGGCAAATTGAATGTTTCTGGATCCCATAATTTCACGAAGCCCTGTCAGGTACCAGTGCTGACGGAGAGGAACCTTCAGCAGCTGCAGGTATAGAAGCCAGCAAAAGTACAGGGAATAAGGCTTTCCCAGTGGGCTTCTGAATCGTTGCTCTTTACATGTCTATGGCACTGGGAAGTTCTGGATTGTGCAAACCAGCCCGAAACTGGGATTGATTTCAGCCCTGGCAGTTGTTAATTTGTACTCATCATCGCTTTTCTGGTATAAATGATGGTAACCATTCTTTGAGCTCTTAAATCTAGTTTCTTAATGCATCAAGCTGACTGTAAGGACTAGCATGACAACCCCTCACATGGACACATGACCTTTTTTTGTGGGTCTGATAGCTGTTTCCGAGTAAGAGCAAATCATCAAGCAATTAGTTATTATCTTTGGCAACATCCTACTTCTAAAGCATGTAATTATTAGCATTGTGTGTTCTTACTGACATTCCGAAATGATTTTTAGATTTTATAGGTAAGGATTATTCAAAGTTCCTCAGTCTGTTCTGGAGAGTTTTAAAAATTCTCTTGGGCAAAAATTCCTAATATATTAACTAGAAGAATAATTGTCATTGGAATGACCTTTTCAGGGGATAATTTGACAGACACTTGATGGACAGCATTCTCCCTTGTCTCTGCCAGCCTTTTACGTCCTGCCATAAAATGCCAGAGCAAAATTTTAACTCAACTGATGAGATTCTCAGCAGGCATTCGTTGCCTATCACCCTGGGTGCAGTGCCTCAAAATTTGAAAGCTCTCTCTCTCTTCAAGGTATTTTTCATTACCTGGAGAAAATGTGTCCTTTGGGGAGGAATTCTAAAACAATAGTACAGGTGCTGAATCAGATTTCCCAGGTGTGTGAGTGACTCTGTTGTCAGGTTGCTAAATAGTACTAGCTGGGCGCATTAAACAGCACTCCCGTGGCCTATTTTGAGTTAACACAACTGCCAAAGGTGCGAAATATGGACTGTGAAGTTCCCTGTTGAAATATCCAAGAGGAAAAATAAAAGCACTTACTAGTAAAATGAAGGCAATTAATTTGCAAATAAATGTGTTTTTAAAATGTGGCCCTGGGGTGACATGTAAATTCAAAAGACCATTTTCTTCAGGAATAGAGATAGTTTCTCTTGAATTCTGAGTGTCACCAGAATGAAATGCTTGTTGATTGAGAAAATATGTACTTTCATTAGGATTCTTTCTTGTGGGATTACCTTTACCTAAGGAAAGTTTTTCTAGAGTTTCAGGGCACAAGTTATAAAGGTGACACTCTTATGCATGCATTTGTTTCCTCCTTTTTCTAGAAGGTATGTTGGATGAATTCTGGGACATTATATATTTTGTTCTCCATAGTATCTGTGACTCCTAGAACAGGAGTGTAGCATTCAATTAATATTCAGTCAATTAATATTCACCAAATGAATGCAGGAACACATTGAATAAATTAACTGAATTCTAAATATATTTTCATCTTTTTAGAGTATTTTTTCAATGTCCCAAGTTTGAGCCCTTTTTTGAAATTGGGAATCTTTTTTTTTTAAATATATTTTATTGATTTTTTACAGAGAGGAAGGGAGAGAGATAGAGAGCGAGAAACATCGATGAGAGAGAAACATCGACCAGCTGCCTCCTGCATATCCCCCACTGGGGATGTGCTCGCAACCCACGTACATGCCCTTGACTGGAATCGAACCTGGGACCCTTGAGTCTGCAGGCCGACGCTCTATCCACTGAGCCAAACCGGTTTTGGCTGAAATTGGGAATCTTAATCCTGTTTTGCTCCTTTCCATTCATTAATAATGCTAAACATGTGACAAAAAAAAAGGTAGAAACATTATCTGTGTTCCCCATACAGGGAGGTAGTTTCATTCAATTAGCTAATTTCTGGAGAGTTCATGGATTTTTTTTTTTCCTGTGTTAATCCAGTTTACAAGCAGAATCCAAAAAGTGCCACCTTAAAGGCTGGAAAGAAGAGGGATTGTTGAAGTGGGAAACAGAAAAACAGGGCTCAGGGAA
>NW_006287548.1:1548465-1558577 GCF_000327345.1 Myotis davidii
GGAAAGAGATGATTAGGAGAAGGACTGGTAGAGTTTTTCCGAGAAAGTGAGCCATTGACGAGGCAAATGAAAGTAGAAAGGGTATTTTATAGCATTGTATGTTCAAGGAAATAAATCCTGTTGAGGGCCTAGATAACCAATAAGACGTTTTTCTAGAAGCCACTGAAAGGTTTCGTTTTTAAAAAGTTAAATCTCAAGTAGATAAAAGAGACTTTTCTAAAACTATGAGTTGGGTATGAAGAGTCGCAATGCAGTTAACACCTGTATACCCATTGGTTTGAAAAAAAATGGACATTACACTATTTTTAATGTCCCCTATTTAACTGTGCCAATTCCATATATTTTACTTATTCTTTTGCTTTTCTTTATAACTTGACCACTTACTTTTATATCCTTAAGGATTATGCTGAGTTTTATGAGATTTTGTACTTTACAAATGGAATTCTATTATAAAAATTCATCTGCATTTTGCTTTTTTTCTTCTTAATATTTCATTCCTAAGGAGCATCGATTATGTTAAATGCTCTTGTAATCTCTTTTCACTGTTGCATACTTTCTAGTTTCCTTGTAATGGGCATTTGTGTTTTTTCAGGTTTTTGTATGTAGCATGACTATAAACCTTTTTCTCCATATAGTCTGATTACCTTGTGTAAAGCTTTCATCTAGGAAATATACCTACTTAAGAATAAAATTGTTCGTTCATAGGGTATTCCACTTTTCAAATATATTAGATGACAAATTATTTCTCACATCACTTTTACCAACTTTTTTCTCTCCACTAATTGTAAAAGAACTCCAGTTGTTCCATATGGTCAACAAAACTTAATATTGCCAATTTTTTTAAATTTTGCCAATTTGGTGTATATAAAATATTTTACTGTGGTTGAACTTAGGTATATTTTGATTTGCATTTTGTTTGAGATTAAATTGAATCCATAGGGCAGTTTGGGGAGAAATGATATCCTAACAATATAAAGTATTACATACTATTTTATATAATTTATAGTGTTTATATAAACACATCTACATAATTATAACACATTTATGATAAAATTACATACTTATTTATATATTATTTAATATTTTCTTATAAATATTATGAATAAAATCACCCACTATCACCACTTCTGTTCAACATTGTAGATGTTTATATAGTAAGGCAAGAGAAAAAAGTGTTAGGATTAGAGAAAAAAATGAGAGAAACATTTTTTTAGGTTAAGGAAATTTTTTTTCAATTTTAGCTCACTAAAAGTTTTTGCCATAAATGAATGTTAAATATTAATAAACCTTTTTTTCTATATCCACTGAGGCAATTATATATTTTTGACTTTTAATCCATTATTTTGGTGAATTATATTAATCGATTATTCAGATTTAAGTCAAACTTTCATTCTGGGGTAATTCCAAATTGGAAAAAAAAGTATTGTTTTTTATAATATTACTGTGATTAGTTCGCCAATATTTTCTTTAGGACTTTTGTGTCTGTTCTTGGGTGAGATTTCTTATACTTTCCATTCTTGAACTATGACTATTTTTGTTGAAATTTTTTATCAGGAATAAAGATCTTAGTTTTTAAGTGTAGCTCAAATATGGAGCATAATTAGAAGGGTTAAAAAGTATAATCATTTTTCATGCATAGATACATAGCTCATTCATAGGTTGAAGCCACGTGGTGCAGAATGTTCTTGGTTACTAAATGGTCTTCTCAACACTAAAATATGATGGTTTTATAATTCATTACCTTTGCCAGCATCATTTACCACATAACTAGAAAAGTAGTAAGGAAAGATAGGACATGCAAAGAAAGGCCAATGTTGGCCTGTTAAGTGTAAGTATCTTTCAAAATATGACAGCCATAAGAGTGAGTTTTTTAAACATTTACTTAGAATTTCCATGGTCCCATACTTTCTGAAATTAATTCATGAAACATTTCCTACTAGTCTCAGTAACTTGCTATGGAATGTACAAAGACACTATTTAAAATTGAGTTTTGAACTTTGAAGATCTTCCCTTTTCAATCTCACCTGATAATAATGCCAAGTGCACCAAATCTTCTCTGTCCACTGGAGATGAGGACATTTTTCCTGTGATGTTTAAACTTAATTCCAGAGTCCCAATCCCACCGATGATCATTCTTCTTTTCCCAGTATATTAAAGTGCTCTCCTTAATTGCTGTAATATTCACAAGGAGGCCATTGGAACTGGAGTGCTCTCAGTTGAAGAATAGTACTGTAGGTGATAAAGATAAAGTGGTATTGAGAACTACCAATTTGCTTCAGTGAATCCAATCTTTCTTAGGAGGCAAGCAGTGCATGATACAATTACCTGAACTTTTAGAGTGGTAAAGAAATGTTTGGCGTTCATTTAAGACCACAGAAACTTTAAAGCTTTATCTCAACAACACAGTGTTCAGAAAAACCGTCTGTTTACTTATAGGATACAAGGGCAGTATACATTTCTAGTTCTTTCAGCCTGGGAGTCTGCAGAATTGTTATCAATGAAAAATATAAGCACTACTAAAGTTGAAGTAAGGGTTTCTCTTTCTCCTTTTAACTCTGTAGAAAAACTGCTCCTCTATGGGGGTACCCAGGGAGGGCAACCCTGTTCCATTACTGAAACTTCTACTGAAACATCATCATGTAAATCACTGGCTGGCTGGAGCTGATGCCACATGCCGGGGACGTTCTGGACAGTGCAGCGTTAGCAATAGGCCCTTTCCTAGCCTGACGGGGCCCGTGTGCACAGCTTGATTTGGTGCGTTCGGCTTGTTAAATTATGTTTTCAGTGAGGCCACGGCCTTGTGTTTTATGCCGAATGAGCCTGCTCAGGTGTCACATATAAAACCTGTTACTGATATTTATTGAGTGCCTGTGGTGGCTGTGGGACTAGATAATGTTTCTGGGGGTCACTCATGTTAGAGTAGTCGCTTTTCTCCTTTGTTCTGGTTTACATTAAATTTCCCTAAAAAAAATTCAGGTTTGTTATATTACATACCATATATGTCCTGAATACATGACACAATAAAAAATAAGGTGACCCCATTTTCTCCGTGAGGATATGAAAACTTTTAAGAAAATAGGTGAAATAGCCAAATGCCAACTTAAGTTCAATTTATTAACTTAATTAAACATACATTTTTATAATTACATGTGTAAAATTTATTTGAAAAATGTTGATCCCCCCCCACACATACACACTCTCACATTTTGCAAGAATCGTGTTATTCCAAATTACCACACTTACTAGAGGCCCGATGCATGAAATTTGTGCAAGGGGCTTGGCCCGTCGCAGCCCCAGATACCTCGTGGCCCTGGCTGCCTCGTGGCCCCACGGCCCCACCCACTGGTCATTCTGGAAGGTTGTCCAGCCATCCGGTCTAATTTGCATATTAGATCTTTATTATACAGGATTAGTTACTAGAGGCCTGCTGCACAAATTCGTGCACCAGTGGGGTCCCTTGGCCTGGCCTGCAGGATTGAGCCGAAAATGGCTCTCCAAATCCCCCAAGGGGTCCCGGATTGTGAGAGGGTGCAAGCCAAGCCGAGGGACCCCACTGGTGCATGATTGGGGCTGGGGAGAGACGTGGAGGTTGGCCAGCCAGGGAAGGACCGGGGGGAGGGTTCCAGGGTGTGTCTAGCCTGTCTTGATTGGCCAGACCCCAGCAGCATGCTAACCTACTGGTCGGAGCATCTGCCCCCTGGTGGTCAGTGCACATCATAGTGATTGGTTGACCAGTTGACTGTCTGTCACTGATGGTCAGTGCATGTCATAGAAGTGGTTGAACGGCCTTAGCATATCATTAGCATATTACTCTGATTGGTTGGATGGACGACTGGACGATCAGACACTTAACACATTAGGCTTTTATTATGTAGGATAATACCTTGCTATCATAGAAGTTGTTTTTTACATGGCTTTCCTAACCTATCATCCATCCTTACTTCCATCCAAATTGTTTGAGATACTGAATTTTTAAAATTTATTTAAGATACTGACACTAGTAATTTTGGTTCTAGGTACTTTTACCTTAAGCATTTTTGCCACAAACACTTTCACCCTGAACATGTTTAGCCAGAAGGCACTTTTGCTGTAAAAAGGATAAAATCACATGAAATTAAAGAGGGACATTAGAAAGGGCATAATGACATATCCAAAAATGAATGGCAAAATTAAAGGCTATATTTAAGTATGTGTAGATTTATGACATACTGTGCAGAAAACTGATTTTATTTTATAAATTGTACATAGATCCTTTTCTTCCACCTATGGAAAATGTGGATTCAACCAACTCTGTACCCCCAAAGAGGTCTGGGCTTGTCTCCTCCAATGAATGTGTTTCACTAATAAGAAACCGAGTCTTAGGGCAACTCATCATCATCTGGCAGGCATGCCAAATATTTTGAGACCATCACCACCACACATCTACTTCTCATTGTATTGACAATTATGAGGGGTATGATTTATAATATAATAAAAATCTTTTTTTATAATTTTTAAAAAACCTGTGCAACTTCCAAAACTTCATTAATAGAGAAATGAAATAAAAATGATAACACATTTAAATATATTAAGTCTGCTGAAGGTGTTGATTGGTTTTTCAATGGAGAAATGAAACCGACCAAACAGCAAACAAAAGTTCAACTGGCAACCAGTAATTTTACCTTTTTTTTTTTTTTTTATGACAAAACTGCCTTACGGCCAGTTTGTTATGCAGCAGAAATCATACGTCGAAAGTGCTGCTGGCTAAGATGCTACAATGAAAACACCAACACTGGAATTTTCATCCCAAGTTGTCTTTTGCACATTAGGGATATTAGGCATTTTGTTTCTGTTTTTCTTTTGTTTTGTTTTTTGGTCCTATGTGTATACGTGTGTGATTTACACTTTATTGCTTTTCGGATTGATATTTAAATGTTTATTTGCAAAAGTATCCAATACTTATAACTGTAAGGTCAAACCCCAGGAATACTGACTCTGTTAATTTTTTTTCTCTTGTTACTGATTTGTAGTCATTTGTGTTTGACTCGGCTAACTCCCCATATCTCGGTAGCTTAATACAACAGAATTCATTTTCTTTCCATACAAAGTTCATGGCTAGTGTAGGTGGCTCTCCAGAGCAACAGTCTCCATGTGGTGACTCGGGGACCCAGGGAGACAGGCGCTGTGATCTGAATCTTTGGCCTTCCTGATTAGCATGTCAGGGGTGACAGTTCTGGGGGCATTACAAAACTTTGGCTCACAAGTTGTACCTACTGCTTCTGCTCTCCACCTACTGAGCAGAACTCATGAATGAAAGTGTCAGTGGGCAGCGTAATGCATCCTTCTGGTGTATTTGAGCAAGGAGCAAGCTGACTGTGGGGCAAGACCTGCAAGGCTGTATAACAAAAGCCCAGACTTGCACTGCTTGTAACTTTTTTCAAGGTAATGTGGTCCTTGTTAAATAAAAGTAATTGAGAGTGACCCTGAGATCATTGTTAGTCTTCAGGATGAAATTGTGAAGATGCTCTCAGTATATAGCTCAAATACAGGACTGATGAAGAAAGAGCAAAGCGGAAATACCTATCCTGAATATTAAAGTTTAATTGGGCTCCTTTGTGGTTTAAATTACACAAGAAATATCAGAAAAGTCTCCCCAAACAAAAATATATTTACTCCATTTCCTAATATAAGTAGCTACTAGTCATATTCATGTTACTCGTGTGAGTAGTTTAAAACCACCAACTGCCCATCAATTCCCTTAAAGCTTGTCAATAGTCATGTGGCAGACAGCATTTATAAGGTGAAAGTGTATGTTCCTAGCCTACCCGTCAAACAACTCATAAATAAATACTGGCTTTCTCTTAAGCGGTCCTCTTCCTACCTTCCTGCAGACTGTAAACTATATTTAAAAAATAAAAAATAAACCCTAAACAAATCAGGTCTAGCTCTGACCTTTTAGACAGACCACACCATTGAATTGTTCCCATGCTGAACTTCCCAGCTCTCTGCCCTTAATATTCTTTCTTCAGTGTGAAATATTTCTCATGCTCCCCTCCCCCCAGCTCCCCCCACCCCCCCCGCCCGCCCCCCCCACACACACACACTGACCTCCTTTTTACCTGGAGGAAAGCATTTGGTCTTTTCCAGGTCCAAATCAGATACTTCCTTTTTCAGAGAGTCGTCTTTGAGTCTTCTCTGCTATCCCATAGCAATGCCTTCTCCTCATCTAATTACTCAACCACTTAAAAAATATATATTATATATGTAATATACATATTATATGTAATATATATATATTATTTTATTTTAATTTTTTGAGAGAGAGGAAGAGACAGAGATAGAAATATCAATGCTGAGACTCATCAATCAGCTGCCCACTGGGGCTCAAGACTACAAACTGGGCTTGTGCCCTGACTAGAAATCAAACTGGTGACCTCTTGGTTCATGGGTCCATGTTCAACCACTGAACCACACCAGCCAGTTATCAACCACTTCTTATCTCCAACTGCATCTACCTAAATCACTTACCCAGGCCTCTATCATGTCTCCTTTTAAAACCCTTCTCCCTGCAGTCCTGTCTCCACCCCTATTGCTTCATAGTCTGTTCTTAAATTGCAACGAGTAGATTTAAAATATAGTTCAAATCATGTCTTTCCTCTGCTTTAAAACATCTAGTGTTTCCTCATTTCATTCAGAGTAAAAGCCAAACTTCTTACAATAGGTAGATTGTTTTTCTATTGTTGCTGTAGGAAAGCACCACAAACTTGGTGGCTTAAAACAATACAAATGTGTTGTCTTATAGTTCCAGAATTTCACTGGGCTAAAATTAAGGGGAGAATCTCTACTTTTGCCCTTTCAGCTTACAGAGGCCACCTTCATTCCTTGGCTCTTGTTTCCTTCTAGCTTCAAAGCCACTATGGCCCACAGGGTCTTTCTCATGCTCTATCATTCTGACCTCCCTCTTCTATATTTAAAGTACCCTTGCGATTACACTGCACACAACCAGGTAATCCCAGGCCATCTTCTCTTAAGATCAGTTGATTAACAATGGTACTTCCATCTGTAACCTTAATTTCCCCTTTTCATCTAAAGTAGCATATTCACAGTTTCCAGGGATTAGGACATGGACCTCTTGGGGCTTGGAGGGGTGTCATGATCTGTCTGCCTCAGTAGAGGATGACAGGCCTTCATGATTAGTCCCTGTTACTTTGCTGACCTTATGCCCTACCTTTGTCCCCTATGCTCCCATGTACTGGGCTCTCTGGTCTCCTTGCTATTATATATAAATGCCTGAAACTCATCCACCTTCAGGCTGTACCCCGACGGCGTCAGGCCCCCAAAGATCCACCTAGCTAACTTCCTCACTTCCTTCAGAAATTCCTCCGTAAAATCGCCTTCTCAGTGAGGTCTATCCTGACCACTGTTTCTAAAGTTGCAGCTTGGCCCCAGCCTGCAGTCTCCTCTGTATTTCCATAGTAGTTGTCCACACCCAATGCAGTCAACAGCTTATGTTCTTGTTTGAGGTCTATAATGTAAGCTCTTTGAGAACTCACACCTCCAAGTTTCCTTTTGTTATATCCCCAGCACCCAGAATAGTGCCTGGCATGTATTTGGCAAGTGATTGAGTATTTGTGGAATGGATGAATCCCGTTTGTTTGTTTGTTTATTTGATTTTTTAAGCTCTACTTAGGTATACTTAGTATACAAAAATAGCAGATATTCAATGTGTACATTTTGATGAGTTTGGACATATGCATCCACCGGGGATATCATCACCACAGTCAAGTCATTGCCTCTGTAGGATTTAGTGTGCCCCTTCCTTTTTTTGTGATGTTTTTAACACAATACAGTATTAAATGCAGGTTCTATGTTGTTCACCAATTTTGTGGAATTTATTCATCTTTGCAAATGTAACTCTATACTCATTTTGAACAAAAACTTTCCATTTCCCCACCCCATCCCCTGGCAACCACCATTCTGTTCTCTGCCTCTGTGAGTTAGACTGTTTTAATGTTTTTGTAAATAAATACAACTGTTTGCACACTTCAGGTCTTCCCAGTAGCATTCATGAAAGCGCCATGGTATGCCACAGGGTCTCTGTGGCAACTGCCTAGGAAACTGGCTTGCTGTAGACACCTGGTGTATGTTAAAGTGAATTACAAAACAGGATCCTGGGGATGGGGGTGGCATGAAGCCCTTTTCATTTTATTAGACTGGACTGGATTTCAGAAACAGAATTAAGGAGTTCCAGGCAATTTCCTAGTCAGTGTAATTCAGGAGATGGGCTAAGTTGGTAAGGTGGTGGAAGAGTGCCTGAGTCCTTATTAAGACTTGGGGTATCACTATATTGCTTCTTGAAATTACCCCCTCTCGGTCTTCAGCCCTGAGGGCTCTTTTGTTCTTGTCTCATGGAGGGACTCTGGGAGAATATTTCATCACGCAGTGCATTGTCAGTGTGGGTGATGAGAGATAGCCCGGGTATTCCAGCCTGCACGCCTGCTCCTGAAAGACTTCTTCTGAGTAAATGAATTGAGAAGTGAGGATTTTGAAGCCCACATGTTATTTTAAAAAAAATAAGTTTTTGTTATAAAACTAAATTAAATATATATTTTATCATTTCAATTCAGGCCCAAAGCATGCACAGTAGTTACCTTTCATGAAATGTCCTTACAATAACGCTATTTCCCTGGGCTTTGTAATGAAGCTTAGATTTGCATCGCTATCCTGAGAACTTTCTGACAAAGCTCAGGCGATATTGTGGAGGCAGAAGGAAATGAAGTGAAATGACGGTGAGGCACGTCCATTGTGGAGAATGTGAAGTTGCCAAGGCAATGTCATGTCGATAATATTTTCATAAATTAAATTAAGACGCATACGGCAAGTAAATATTGCATTTCTCTCTATTATCACTTCAAATATGCAAGGATAACTGTTTAGGTTTAACCAGACTTAAAGCATCTCAGCCGAAATGAGAAATGTGCCATTTACCTTCAACCCGAGACCCGCTCAAGATTCCCGTCACGTTCCTCCCAGGCCTCAGTCCCTCCCGTCGGATCTTCCGCAGCGTCTGTGCTGCCTGGGCTTCCTGGAGCAGACTCTGTGCGGGGGAACTAGTGGGAGAGGCGGGCTTTTCCGTTAGGCCTCACTTTCCCACCACACCACCAACCCTCTGGTGTAGGTTCTGTTCTTTTCAGGCAAGCTGGTCTTCCTCCTCCCTCCTGCCCTCTCCCTCTTCTCCCTTCCTTCCTCCCTTCCTCCCTTCCTTTCTTTCTCAAGCGGGTATTTATTGTCATTTTGTTAATGGTATTATTGGTGGAAATGGCCTGCTTAGAAAAATGCTACTAAACAATACAGTTTCAGAGCTGAGAGAGCCCACCTCCCGTGTCTCAGTCTCCCTGTGACAGGGGAACCAATGCGACCTTACAGGTTGTCATGAAGACAAGTGTGATTCTGCCTGTGAAGACCCGGAGCCACTAATGACAAGTGGTATTTTACCGAGACCTGAAGATCTAGGTTCAAATCCCATACCTTTAAATCACTCGTTAAAAAATGTGATAGGTAGCGATGAGGTAATAGGTGTTTATTGTAGGAGAATTAAAGAATATTGGTAACCAAAAGGAAGAAAAAGACGTTACAATAATCCCACCACCCAAAATGAAGCATAAGCACAACATATTCCTATTTTGGTATATGATTTTGAAACTTATATACAAATGGGACTATAATTCATGTACTTTCTTGATAATATACTCATCTACCACCCCAGTAAATATATTCTGAGACTCTCAATATCAATTTATAACTTTTAAAATATTTTTGGGACTAGCTGGCCCAGAGTGCTTTGGTCTTAGTCATGCCACAATATTGCTAGGTGTATCAGTTAATAATGCAGATTTTTTTTTCAATAGATGGAGTTACACATATGTTAATATATATGCAATTTGATTTGTATGCTATTTTGTTGTATTGAAAACAAGCTTCAAAACTTCATATGTCAAATTTTCTGAAGGAGTTAACATCATAGATATTTTTACTCTTAAAAACGTCAAATTCTGTGCCAAAATAAGAGCATTTGTGGGAAGTTTTAATTCGTTACTTTATTTTGAAGAAAAGTGCTGCTGAAAGTTATCATA
>NW_006287548.1:1558614-1569229 GCF_000327345.1 Myotis davidii
ACATGGGAAGGTGAAAATTGGGTCTCTGAATGGTTTGCCTCAAAACAAGAAAAGTTCTATTGGGACGGTATCCACAAATTATCTGAAAAATGGGGGGATTGTTTAGCTAGCGATGGACATTACTTTGAATAAAGCACTTTTGATTTTTCTCTTGAAACTACTGTGTTTTCTTTGATTACAAAATCCCCAAATCCACATTATTAACTGGTACAACTAATAAATATTTGGTACCAGGTTTATGTTATTTTAATTACAATGCCTACTCCAAATGCCTCCATATCCTTAGGGAAAAAATCATCACATCAAAGTAGAACTAATCACACAATATGAAAATAAGGTGTCCTATAGATCTGTTCAATGTATTTTACATAAATTAATTTACTCAGCAAAAATTTATATCCTTACTATCTGTCAGGTACTGTCTTTTATTTCCTCTAATGTTTTTAAGGTTTATATTTTCTCTTCTGATTTCTGTCTTATCATGATTAGTCATAATGTACCTTAGATGGTAATATTAATTTCTGAGACTTCTCTCATGTACCTGATTCTTGATTGTAACAAAATCTCTGTGACCTACATACTTAGAAGCTGTGTCTTCCTGGAAAAATCACCTAACCTCTCTGATACAAAGAATTGTCATCTTAAATCAGAGACTTTTACATACATCGTAGACATAATTAATGTAGTTTATTATTGCAACTAGAAATTCTAACTTCTTTTGACTAATATCATTTTTGGCAAGTGTTAAGTTGATTTGAGAAAGACTATTTTTGCCCTATTCTATACTTAAAGGATTGTTAGCTTTTGTACCTCTCTTTTATCTCTCAGTTTATTTAGTCCAGGGATGTATAAAGCTGATTTCCATTTATTGTTCAGCATCAGAAAGTACAATTGTGGAGCGATCAAGTGGAAGGCAAAAGGGAGGAAATGGGCTTTTCAAAAATACATCTCTAAAAATATTAATGGTGATGTCAGAGTTCAGTGGAGTTGATGGCAGAGAAAGGCCCATTTCCTTAGTTTAAAAATAAAAGCAAATTTGTTCTGAAGGTAGGGAGGGGAATTCATCACTTTTGCCAAATACTCATATTAAAGGAAGCCTAGAAATATTCTCATTAGACGAACTGGTTTTCATGTGGTCCACTCACTTCAATGAAAAATAAAAAGACTTGTGCCTATAAAACAGTCACATTGCTTTACAAAGGTTATGGATTATTTAATTCTCAGCATATAGAACACATGGAAAGAGCTGGAAATTAGAATTTTTACTTGACTCTATGATGTGACCCCATTTTGAAGCCAAATCTCATTCATTAAATCTAGGACCACCAGTGGCATGAGAATGCACCATTGCATCTCCTACTCTTCATTGTATTTATATCTTTTTGTTGTTTGAACTTCTCTCATATGATTAAAAAGTGCTACTGTTTGTGGTACACATAAGCCAAGATCAATATATTTTGGTAGGTTTTTCTTGCAGGGAGTATACCTTGTATTATTTCCTAATATCTACTTTATCATATTTAGTACCTTTAAGCTTATATTCACCTTTACTCATTGAATATTGTAATTTCTGCTTTATTTTGTGTGCCGTGTATATCTTAGCTCAGTCCTTTTTATCTTATTTTAGAAATTGTATCAATAAAAATGCACGAAGCATATAAAGTCTAGTACTGCATCAATAGATCAATGAACAAAAGTGGCCCAGCCCTAGTTCCTGCTCTCTAGACATCAGTTCACAATGATTTCAGTGGCTTCTTCTAGTGCTGAGCTATTTCTGAATAGGAGACTTGTGCCCTTTTTGTTAGTAATTTTTCCATTTGGGACATTACCTTTGGAAAAGGTAAATCTTTGGAAAAGATTTGGAAAGGATCCTTACCTTTGGAAAGGATTTATGGAAGATAAGGATTTAAACTCTCTCATGCAAACAACCCTCAAGCTTTCTTCTCCTCTTTTTCCCAAGATAGTTATAATAAAATTTGGGTTCAAGCTATACTTTTACTTATATTATTATTATTCTCTCTCTCTCTCTCTCTCTCTCTCTCTCTCTCTCTCTCTCTCTCTCTCTCTCTCTCTCTCATCAAGGTTTAGATTTCTAGACCTAAGGATGTTATATAGAAATATAACATATTACCCCCCTCCATTTTACAATTTATGTTTACTGTATATGTACTACAGAGCATGTAGTATATTATAATCACAGTCCCTTCATTATGCTATTTTTCTAAAGTAATGCATACTAATAAAAATTGTATTTAAAAATTTCCATTAGAAATGTAAGATTTCCCACAACATGGTCAGGCAAGGCAGTGTACCCATTTTGGCTTTTCTTGGTTATTCCTGCTCGGAGACTCCTTGCATCCTCTTCCTTCAGTCTGTGCTGGTCTCTCACTTCACTTCACAGCTGTGATAGGGGGGAAACTTTTTACCTTTATCCTGGGCTGCATCCCCTCTTTATTGGGATTTCATATTTTCTCATTTTGGGTTTATTCCTTCATTTTTGAAGAGCACACCGTTCAGTAGCTTTCTAAGAAAGATTGCATGAGAGCAAATATTTTTCAAGACCTCATATTAAAAAAAAAAGTCTTCATTCTACCTTCCTAACTAATTCTGACTTGTAGTTTGGTGCATATTGAACTGTAGGCTGGAAATTTTTTTTAAAACCTCCCAGTGCATTATTCAGGTTATTTTAAGCATTATTATTGTTTATTTTTAGAGAGAGAAGAAAGGAGAAGGAGAAACATTGAATGTGAGAGCATTAATCAGCTACCTCCTGCATGCCTCCCACCGGGGGTCAAGCCTGCAACCTGGGCATGTGCCCTGACCAGAAATCAAACGTGCAATTTTTCTGTGCATGGGACAGTGCCCAACCAACTGAGCCACACTGGCCAGGGCTGGGCTGGAAATCTTTTCACTTCCAAATGTTAAAGCCATTGCTTTTTTATCTTCTAATTCTCAGTATTGCTGGAGAGAGATATGGTGGCATTCTCATTTCAGGTCCTGTGCATTAATTGTTTTTCTTTTTGGAAACTTTTAGGATCCTCTTTTACCTCTAGTTCTCTGAAAATTCAGTAATAGGCATTATTAAGCCTATGTGTTTTCAATGAGCTGGGTCCTCAGTAGGACTTTTTAACCTTGAAACCCATATGAATCTCAATTCTGCAAGCCTGTCTTCTGTTATATACTTGACAACTAATGCCCTTTTCTATTTTCTCTATATTTTTCTTCCTGGAATTCTATATTAGTTGGCGGCTAAAAATCTTGGATTGATTCCTTAACTTTTCATGGTTTTCTCTTTTGTTTTCCATTTCTGTGCTCTGTATTACTACTTTTTGACAGATTTCTTCAAATTTATCCCCCAACAATTTTATATTTATTTATTTTTCATTTCCACCATTGTACTATCAATTTCTATGAGCTCTTTCTCATTTCCTGAATGCCCCTTTTTATATCATACTGTTTTTATGTTATGAATACACTTTCTTTTGTCTTTAATAGTCAATATTAAGTCTTCAGTTCTCATGCTGTCTGTGTTACTGCTGAGTTTCTCCCTTCTAATTGCCTTGGTCATTCATTTTACAGGTTTTTCTCAATTTTCTGTTACCCTCAACTGTTCAAATTTAATTTAATAAAGATTCCATAAAAAAGCTGGTTGCAGGCTCACTGTGTATGGGATCTGGTGGTGGTGGGAGCATCTCCTGGGCTGATAGCAACCTAAGCTGATTGGACAGACATACTGACTTGTCACTCGGGCTCCTAAATGTCTTCATCCACAAGCTGTGTGTTTCTATTTACAAATTACCCAAAACTCAGCTTAAAATGACAAACGTACATTATCTCCTACCTCTTCTCAATATCAGGAGTGCAGTAGCAGCTTAGCTGGGTGATTCTGCCTCAGGGTCTCCCAAGAGGTCACAGTCAGCTGGGGTAGCAGTCACCTCAAGGCTTGTCTAGATCAGGGAATTAATTCCTAAGTGCACTCACAAGACTGTACTTACTTGATTGTTGTTCATCTTGCACCACTGGGGTGCGTCCGTAGGCTGCTTAGGGCCTGGCAGCTGACTCCCCTCAGAATGAGCGATTCAAGAGAGGCAGAGAGGCGTGTAGTTGCATAACCAGATCTCTAAAAGGACACATCAGTACTTCTGCCATTTTGTATTTGTCACAAACTAATTTTGATGCAGTAGGGGAAGGGGCTACAAGAGTCTGAATCCAGGCAGCAGGGGTCATGGGGGCCATCCTGGGGGCAGGCCACTATGAATCTCTTTTCTCAGATTCCCCAGACAGCATTCCTCCAGGCTCCTTGCCTAGTGCCTGGGCCTGGAGGCCAGTGTTGGGAACCTGGCGTGGGAAGAGAGAAGGGTCTCATTATTTAGTGTTCAGACTCGTGCTTACTTCTTTGGCTTTGAGCCCCGTGCTTCACACCATCCTTTGCATTACTCCTGGCATCTCACTCTGCATCCTCTACAGTCAGGCTGTCGAGCGAGTGTACCTCTGATGTGTCAAGGGTGAGAGGAAGGGAGGGGCGGTCTCTGAAGCACCCAGAGCGGTGGGAGAAAATGGGGCAGAACTTACCTGAGCTTTTTAGAGGGTTTCTATCAGCCCTCCTGCCAATCAGCCCCACCCTGGCCTTCAGCGATACCTGATTTCCCAATTCCTGAGTGTTGGGAGTTTTCCGCAGCTTCAGTTGGCTTTTCCTCCCCTGGGTGTCTTAGGCTGCAGCTTGTGCCCATCTGGTAGGATCATTACTAGTACCTCCACTTGCCATTTGCCAACATTTTCTTGGTATTCACTCGGCTGCTCTCCTTTTCTCTCCAGTTTGCTTGGTCTTTGTGGCCTTGCGTCTGTTTTAATACTTCACTGTCCTTGCGGTAAGGGTTTAGGATGGGTGAATGTCTATATTTAGCCTACCGCTGGTGTGTATTTTATTTTTCTGCTCCTGTAATTTCAGTTACCTTGATAAACACTGTTTCCTACAAAGTTTACTTGTAGAGAAAGAATTCAAGGTATTAATAGACGAATCAGCTTATCTCACTCAACGCTTTAGAGATGAGACTAGAATAGTTTTGTTTTCTATGACACCCTTGATTTCTTGCTGCTTTAGAATGTAGGTTTATGAGCTAATAAGAGTAGATGAAAGTGGTGAGTAGTATAATGCCTAAGAATCAGCTTAGAAATCCAAGGATTTTTTTTTTTTTTACTTATCTTGGATTACTCTTTAAAGTGCCAACCACAACACACACTTGATAGCTTAACATGTGCAACTTCATTAAAAATAATGGTTTAGCTGCACATATACCTTAAGAATATCTTCATTTATCTTCAGTTTTCTGTGTTTAAATCTGCCTGTTCCTTTCAGTGTTAGGATCATGGGAAGAAAGCTGTAAACAAGTTGGAAATATTTATTACACTACCTCAAGGTGAAACGGCTGAAGTCACCCCTGGGTAATTTATTACACTGCTAGACAGCAGACTCATGAGAAACTGCCCTGAACTCCCTGATGCAAGTTCCTCCAAAATATAGCATTTCTAAAATTAGTAACTTTTACCTGTCGAAGAGTAAGATATATTTAAGGTTTTAAATTTTTTTGCTGATGGACCTAAATGCTTGGTAGTATTTGCTGTATCTTTGACTTTTGCTCACACACTGTCCCTCCCCAGGGAGACTCGAACCTGCCTGTCCCTTCTTGATTGCATATTTGCATCTACACTTCCTATCTGAGACCACCCCATGCAGGCAAAGTCGTATCCCAGCGTGGTTTGTATTGTCTGTACTTCAAATGCCGATTCTTATTTATTTTCTAAGGCCCTCTTTTGTTCAGATGTCTTCTTCTAGTATTCATAATTTATAACTGTAGTTTAATTATTCAAAATAGTTATTTTTATATGTTTGAAACTTTTTTTTTATGCTTGAGCTGTCTTGTGTATAAATGTCATTATCCCCAATGAGATTGTTTAATTTTGAGGAGTAGAGAATATATTCCCCTGCCCCTTTGTGTAGCCTGTGGTGTAGTGCAGGGTTTCTCAAACTTGGGACTACTGGTATTTTGGACTGGATAATTCTTTGTTGTGGAGAGGCTGTCTGGTACATTGCGCATTGTAGGTTGTTTGTTAAACAATATCCTTGACCTCTACTTGCTAGACCAGTGGCACCCCATGTCTCCCCCCACATTAATGATATCCTGAGTATCTCCAGTCATTGTCAAATGTCCCCTATGATGGGTGGGGAGGCGCTCTCATTTGCTTAGTGGGACTCACCTTTCAACAGCTCAGCTGCAGCCTTAGTTACATAAATTGTCCTGCTATGCAACCTCACTCCTGGAATTCAGAGAATTCTTAGGAAAGGCTTCCTATATTCACATATGCATGCTGCTACTTTAAATTAAATGTAAGTCCGAGTTGAACCACACATGAAAAAAAAAAATTGCTTCATTTGCATGCTGTCACTAATATCCACTAGACTCCTCATGTCCTTTTCAAATAAGGCTGCAAAACCCCCCAATTCCCTGACAGCTGGACTTCCACCACAGCCGTGTTAGCCTCTCTGCAGGCGCAAGTCGATTCCTGTCATTCTGCCTTTGTGATTCTGGTGTCTGACTGTCACGTGTGCAGTTACTGAAGGCCGCGGGGTAGAGCTACCTTCTTATCTGTAGTTCTCAGGTACAGAGCATGAAGGGTAGTTGCAACAAAGGGAGTGATAACTCATTCATAGCTGGGATGCCTCAGTTTGCAGGCTGCAGAGAAGGTGCCTAAGTGATGTCATTCATCAGCATCTACTTGTTGCTTTGGCAACTCGTTTTTTCTGTTGGGATACTTAGCATGCTCTAACCCAGTGATGGTGAACCTTTTGAGCTCGGCGTGTCAGCATTTTGAAAAACCCTAACTTAACTTTGGTGCCGTGTCACATATAGAAATTTTTTGATATTTGCAACCATAGCAAAACAAAGACTTATATTTTTGATACTTATTTTATATATTTAAATGCCATTTAACAAAGAAAAATCAACCCAAAAAATGAGTTCGCATTTCACTTCTGACACATGTGTCATAGGTTCACCATCACTGCTCTAACCAGATGTGCCCACAATTATCTTGGATTTAAAAACATCACTTATTCAACTAATATTTACTGAGCATCTCCTCGGGGCCAAGTGCTGTGCTCATTGCGGAGAAGACAGTGGAGGGAGGGCAGATGCAGGCCCTGCTTTCGCGTGGCTCCCTGTGGAAGTGGCAGACACTTAACAAGCACCTAACTGCACACTCGGAGCAGTGCTGCAAGGCGAGGGTATCCGGGAATGCAGTTTCATTAGAGAGTCAGAGAAGACCCCTGTAAGAAGCAGAGTTTAAGCTGAGTCCGTTTTAGATGGAAGGACTGTTCCTGTCGGGGGCTTTTATGTGTGTAGGGCTGTGCTGTAGGCCGCAGAGGCAGCATTCTCTATGTCCCATGCATGGTTAGTTGTGTATATTTTTATTGTAGCATTTCACATGATACTGGCATGTCATTCTCCTCAACAAGGTGCAAACTGAGTTCCCAGAAGATACGGATTGTGTCTTCCTCGCGTTGGTATGACCCAGGCTTGAGTTTTACCACTCAGTAATGTTGGATATTGAATTGAACGAGATTGGGGAAGTGAATGACTGAAATGAGTGAGTGAATGAATGAATGAATTGGAAGATGCAGGAAAGGATTATGTCTGCTTTGTCCTTTGCATCCATTTTTCTCACGCCAGCTGTGGGGAACCTCTTCTTCTCAGGCAGTGGGTTTCTTATTTAATCTTGGACAATTGGCCTCCTTTACATGGGTGCCCAGAATTGAGCATTTACTACCCATTCATCAAGCAAGAGGTTAAAGAATGAAAGAATGGGTTTCTTCTCCTGATTGTGAATCTTATACTATAAGCCTGCTTGCTGACCTTTGAAATCTTCAGTCTCGCCTGCCTGCCTGCCCACAGCGTTTCTATATTCTGAGTCCCCCATTCCTAACAGTTACATTTAAGTTAATTTATCTGAAAATGAGAAATAAGAAAAAAATTGGTTTTATCTCTAAGCTATGTTTCAAAACTATGTCCTCTTCTCTACCTAATCTAAACCACCCTCATCTCTCTCTAGCATAGCTACACTAATCTCCATTTTTATGTGTAAAATCCATTATTCACAAAGCAGTTTAAATTATAATTTAAAATATGAAATGCAGCCCTGGCCCTGTTCAGTGGTTATAGTATCAGCCCGCCCACTGAAGGGTCACAGGTTCAATTCCTGGTCAAGGGCCTGTACCTAGGTTTCGGTTTGCTCCTGCTCCTGACCGGGGTGCGTACAGGGTGCTACCAGCCTATGTGTCTCTCTCATATCTAGATTTCTCTCTTTCTCTCTCCCTCCTCCTCCCCATCCTCCCCCTCTCCCTGAAAAGTGATGGAAAAATACCCTCATGTGAGTATTAATAAAAAATAAGTAAATAAATAAAATACCAAATACAAATATAAAAGTAGAATTTAAAATATTCTATATGTCAGATAACGGCACTTTATAGTTAAATGTATTGAATAAACACTGTGTTTCGAGCTGTATCCTAAGCACTTTGTAGCAATTCTTATGTTCCCAATTCCTATAAACTAATGCCATAATGATTTCCATGTACCGATGAGGAAACTGAAGTGTAACAATGTTAAGCTACTTGTGCGGAGTCATACACATTTCATGCATGTGGCAGGCAGGATTTGATTCTGTGCCTGTTAGTGTTCATAATAAAAGAAACCAGACTAGAAAAGCCAGTGGGGCATCTTTTACATAATTAAAGCCAAGAAGTGAGGAGGATCTAAACATGGATTCATTCCTTTGGGCTAATCAGAAACAATCCACTCTCTGGAATTCCCGGCTCTAGACATAATTAAGCAGAGAGTGGTGTCAGTGGAAGTGGGAAAGGGGTGTGTTCAGGGACGTTAATCTCGTGGTGGCATGGAGCAAATGTGAAAGTCCTTTGATCACTGTCAAGTTCTACATAAAGGGACCTCCCAGCCTTTAGGGTCCATATGTGCAATTTCATTAATTTCTTCAAAGGTGAACGGGCTCCCAGGGCCGAAGCTCCTGAGAGGCGGGTTTGTGAAGCTCCTTGATCACTTTACTGCAGGGAAACCACTGCCTCAAAACTGGGGCCGTTCGCCTGTTCGGGGAAGTGCTCTGGAGACCAAATCAAAGGGCAGGAGGTTACTCAGACTTAAAAACAAAGGGAATTGATTATTCATCAGGGATATTTCCATTGATCTCGGGCAGGCTGATGAATTAATTACCCTTTTCTACTGGAAGATTTTTCTATCTGAATATCCAGCATTGTATGTTTGGAAGCAGAGCATCCCGGTCTCAGAGCTGTGCAAATATTTAGCGAATTCTTCCTCCCCAATCCCTGCTGCCGTCCAGTCCGCATTTTCCTATCTAGAGGGCAGTTGTATCTGGAAGCCGCCATGGCACAGAGGGAGGAGCACAGCTTGAGAGTTAGACCTGGGATCTGACTCGGCCACGTAAGACCTTTGGGGTGTTGGCCAGATCATGTGTCTGCTGTGTCCCGGGCTCCTCCTCTGTCAAACCAGTAATCGTCTCTACGCTCGCAGGGCTCATCGACGTGACGTAAAGTGTGTGACGAAGTGCCTGGCCTATGGCTATTTAGTGCAAGCTGACACATGCTTACAGTAGCTGAGGAAGTTCACTAGCACAGGCTGAACATTACACACTCACAGTGAGATAGAGGTCGTTGTTATTGCCATAAATACCATAGCCTGCTAGGAAAAGATATTATTGAATAAAGTCCAATTTTCCTTTTTTAATTTCAGTCGTATTACAGTTCTTTCTTCTAGGTACATCTTGGTTGTCCTGACATAACTTTGTTGCCTAAGGACATTTTGGCAGAAGGCTAAACTCATCCATTATGAAGTGCTTTTTACGGTTTATAAAGCAGCCATTCCCTGACCTCATTCCAGCGTCATCCTACCTGCCCCTCATATGCACTCATTGTTTTCTATTTATGTGGACATCTGCCTTCACCTGGATTGCTGTCCGGCTTAATCGCACATCGTTCTGCCTGGCTTTGCCTAAGGGTCTCACCAAGGCACTCTCCTGTTTACCCTGCCCTCATATGCCGGGGTCCAACCCCAGCGGGTCCAGGGGTCCCCACGGGTGTGGACGGAGTCGGCAAAGAAGGAATGACACGGAGACAGTTGATCAGCAGCCTAGGCAGGATCTCTAGCCAAGTTCTAGTCAGGATCTCCAGCGAAGTTCCGGTTAGGATCTCCAGCCAGGTTCGGTCGCCAGGTTCTGTAGCCGGGTTCTCTTGCCAATTTCTGTAGTCAGGTTCAGTCCAGGATCTTTTGCCATGTTCTCTCCAGCGAAGTTCTAGGTTCTGTGAAGGTTCTGTGTGCTAGGTTCTGTGTTTTGTTGTCTTGTTACATCTGTATTTATACCAGTTGATTTTAATCCCGTCAACTTCTATTCCAAAGGTTAGTGTGTTTCTTATCTCCATTCCAGGGAGTAAAGATTATGTAGTTTAAGCAAGATTGTTCGTAGTTAAAGAGATTAATTACCCGCCTGGCACTTAGTGAAGGGGTTTTATTCCCTCCCTAACTTCAGGACC
>NW_006287548.1:1570425-1573724 GCF_000327345.1 Myotis davidii
AGTTACAGTGAGTAACTACCCGCCTGGCACTTAGTTAGGGGGTTTTATTCCCTCCCTAACTTCAGGGAAAAATCCCTACCTGGGGAAACAATCTTTCTCAGAGAGGTGACCTTGGTTAAAACACATAGTGCCAAGAAGGTGAGCAAACATATTAAGAACAGTATGCCATATATGCCAGGTCCCTTGAAACAGCAATGATGGACCGGCTCCTGGCACTCCTCCCGGTCACACCCTTGCCAGTGATTTGTTAATGACTTGATTTCTTCTCCACTTTGCCTGCCTAAATGAAGGGGTTCTAGACTCTACTGAGTAGTCCTGTGTAAACTGTTCTCTCTAAATCCTGGCCTTGTCACCAGGTGCCTAGCAGAAGGATGGGGCCATTGACCAAAACAGTTGAGGTCAAAGGAGGAACTGACCAGGCGAAAAAGTTAAGCATGATCTATAAGACAGTAGTGCAGTGGTTCTCAACCTGTGGGTCGCGACCCCTTTGGCGGTTGAACGACCCTTTCACAGGGGTCGCCTAAGACTATCCTGCATATCAGATATTTACATTACGATTCATAACAGTAGCAACATTACAGTTATGAAGTAGCAATGAAAATAATTGTATGGTTGGGTCACACATGAGGAACTGTATTTAAAGGGCCAGAAGGTTGAGAACCACTGCAGTAGCGTAAGCGTAGGTGGTATTTAGGTGGTTAGAGATAAGGGACTAGAACTCTAGTTTGGAAATCTATGTGTGTTTTTTCTCTGTGGCTGGAAGATAACGTTTATTCTTCGGGTATTAATTCCTTCAATGTTCAGTGAGCTTATGCTTTTGGCAGGTGCCATGCTAAGCACTGGGAGTACAAAATGCGGGATTTGGGGTCCTTTAAGGCATTCTTCTCTGTAATATTAAAAAGGTGTGCCCATCTGTGTACTTGTATCTACTTATTTATCCGTTGCCTAATGGATAGCTCCAACTGAATTGCCAGAAAATGAAATGTGAGCATTGAGCCCGGAAG
Source organism: Myotis davidii (assembly GCF_000327345.1). Lineage (NCBI taxonomy): Eukaryota > Metazoa > Chordata > Mammalia > Chiroptera > Vespertilionidae > Myotis > Myotis davidii. Next base: position 1,571,430 of record NW_006287548.1, read on the forward strand.
GAAGGATGGAAGTGAGGGGGACCAGCTTTCTGAAGCGTATTAGCCCTCTACCTGAGGCACTTATCTGAGTCCCAGTTGTCTCATTTGCAAACTAGAAGCGTTGGAAAGGAGGCAGTGTGTTCAACTGCTCTCCTGTAGAATCAAATGGCTCTGCGAAGATTCCAGAAACATTTGACTTTAAATGCTTTTGAAAGGCGTGATAAAAATATGTGTGCTTCAGTAAATGTATGTTCTACCTAGACTTCGCCTCACCAGGAGAGCCTCATTGTGCCTGAACCAAGCGTGTAAATAAATGTTACAAACTACTTGGCCCCAAAGTTACCAATTTGACTTAGCTGTTTAACTAAAAAATGCACCAGCAGATGAATAAAATACTGCTTTTTCCGTTTTACTTATTGTGTTTCATGAAATATTTTGCTTGACCAATACATTTTGCTATTAAGGAAGTTTCTATCCCTAGCCTGCACCTGCAATACCCACCTCACTTCTAAGAAGCTAGGACATTTATGAGTCATGTACTAAAAGTGATTTTTACCTGAATTCAACAGAGTGGATGGTTCTTTTCTATTTAATGGCTTATTGAGATGTAATTCATAACATACAATTCATCCATATACATTGACATTAGTGTATTTACAGAGTTGTGCAACTATCATCGCAATCAATTTTGGAGTACCTTCACCACGTCAAAATGAATCCCTACGCCTTGGCAGCATGTCATAACCATCCCGACCCCCACTTCCTAGCCCAGCCTCAGTCTCAGCAACCACTTATTTACTTTCTGTTTTTAGAGATTTGCAATTCTGGACATTTCATGTAAATGGAATTGTACTGTAAGTGATCCTTTGCAACTAGTTTGTTTCTCTGAGCATAATAGTTTAAGGTTCATCTATGTTGTAGCAAGTTGTCAGTACTTCATTTATTTTTATTGCCAAACTAGAGGCCTGGTGCATGACACTCGTGCATGGGGGAGAGAGGGTTATCCCTCAGCCCAGCCTGCATCCTCTCACAGTCCGGGAGACCTCAAGCGATGTCCGACTACCAGACATACAGTTGGGACCCTCGCTCCTTACTGCCCACCCGCAGTGGAGGCAGGAGAGGCTCCCACCACCACTGCTGCTCTCAGCAGCCCTGAGCTGGATTCTGGCTGAGCGGCGCTGACCACGAGGGGGCAGCTCCTGCATCTAGCATCTGCCCCTTGGTGGTCAGTGCATGTCATAGTGACTGGTTGCTCCACTGTCCGGTTGATTTGCATATTAACCTTTTATTATTATAGGATGACATTCCATTTTCTGAAAATACTATATTGTGTTATACATTTATCAGTTTAAGACATTTGGGTTGTTTCTGTTCTTTGGCTAGTGTGCATAGTGCTGCTATAAACATTTATGTACAAGTGTTTGCATGGACATATGTTTGTTTTTTTATTTGTTTTGGATATGTACTCAGGAGGAGCATTGCTGGGTCATGTGGTGACTCTGTGGTTAATCATCTAAGGGTCTGCCAGGCTGTTCTCCATAGCTGCCACCCCACACGCGTTCCCACCACCTGTATAGCGTTCCATTTTCTCCACATCCTCACAAACGCCTATGATTATCTGCCTTTTTCATGTGAGTCACCATCCTGGGTGTAAAGTGGGACCGTATTATGGTTTTGATATGCATTTCCTTTAAGTTATAATAAAGTGGTCAGCTCTTGAAAGACAAGTGTCAGACTGACAAAGACAGAAACTGGGGGAAAGTAGAGAGGGAGAAACGGGGATTGGGGTGGAAATGTAGAAGTCAGTTGCTTAGAAAACTGGCCAAGAGACAGGACATGGTAGGCAGGACAGTGCTTCAGGGAGTCTATAGTTCTGAATTATGGCCATGGCACAAGCCTCCGTGGTGGTAAAGTTGCAGTCCTTCCTGGAAAGGTAGACTGTGCACTCATCCTCTCACCCAGTGTTGCCAGCAGACAGTGGCTTTTTCAGTGTAACCACAGTGGGTCGGCTCTGCTCACTCTTCCTACCACCCCTTTTCCAACTCTGCATGCTCTGGGCGTCCCTGTCACTGTTGTTGATCTTGTATTTCCCTTCACTGAGATTGACTTCCCCTTTTCCTCTCCGCCCTACCTCATCTTTAACACCGGGACACCCAAACGGCCTGCTCATTGCAAACCCATCTGACCTCTGGGACAGCACTGACAGCACTTAGCGGGTTTGCACCCCTCGGCTCCGTACTTAGTGATAATATCGTTTTGCATTGTTTGCATTATTGGGTGCATGGCTTCAGGAGTCCATGTTCCTTATAGGGAAAG
>NW_006287548.1:1573737-1612582 GCF_000327345.1 Myotis davidii
GAAAGAGGGGTGTACCACTTAATATCACCTATCACACCACAAACATAATAGGTGTTTAGTGCACATTCATTGAATTAAATAAAAGTCTTATTCTTCTGTTTCCATCTAAACACTTAGGTTTTCATAAATGCAGACAGCTTCTCACTGGCCTTAGGAAAAACTACCGTTCTTATAAATTCATTAATACAAAACAAGACCAAGAGTTTATATTTTCAGATAAAAATAAGTTTCTTTTCAGATACGATGCCATTTACAGTTATAACATTTTAGGGCATTGAGCATTTATGAAGGATTCTGGGGGCACCCATGAACACTTATTACAGTCGGGGATCTTTTCTCTATGGGAAATTATTTTTCAAATTCCTGTCTGTGTGTTGGCAAAGTCAGAAGCGTCATATTGACGCGAGGTGGCATTTTCCTCCACATGTGAGAACCCCAGGGCTGTGGGGGTGGGGTACTGCATTTAGGGATTCTGTTGTTGAGTTGTCCTCAAGGTTAGTCTTTCAGAACACTTCTGTCCTTGAGCTCTCAATTCGAAATTAGAGATGGGCAAAGTCAAGCAAACAAGGCAAAGGTTAATATGGGCAGGCTAATAGGAAACAGATGGGGCTTGTCAGCCTGAAGTGAGGTCCCGCCAGAGCCTGCCCTTCGGAGACCAAGACGGCTTGAACTGGAAATTTGACCAGGACGGGACTCCCTAAGCAACCTTGCCTCAGGACCCCTCCGCCGAGAGGGAGACAGAGTTCAGAGAAAGGTGATGGGTGAGAAAAGGGCCGAGAAAGCACAGTTACCTATGGGTTACCTCAAAACTGTGCAGATTTCTAATGTAGCAAATAAAGCAAATGTGAATGATTTCATGAGCCCATGTAGACATGTCTACAGTTGGGAAGGTGTCCTGAAAAAGTCGATGTCAGTCGTTCCACAGAAATGCATCCACACTGGCTGAATCCCAGTTTTAAAATAATTCTGAGGATGAGGGAACCAATTATGAGTAGCTGGAATGTAAGATAAAATAATTATTTAGACTTTGTTACAAAACAATGCAATTTATTTTATTGTTTTTAATACAGCCTTTCATAAAATTTTTTAAAAATATATTTTTATTGATTTCAGAGAAGAAGGGAAAGAAAGAGAGAGAGAGAGAGCGAGAGAGAGAGAGAGAGAGAGAGAGAGAGAGAGAGAGAGAGAGAGAGAGAGAGAGAGAGAGAGAGAGAGAGAGAGAGAGAGAGAGATAGAAACATCAATGATGAGAGAATCATTGATCAGCTGCCTTCTACATGCTCCCTACTGGATTTTCAGCCCACAAACCAGGAACATGCCCTTGACCAGAATCGAACCTGGGACCCTTTAGTCCTCAGGCCGACACTCTATCCATTGAGCCAAACTGGCTGGGGCAAATTTATTTTAAATGGTAAGCAAATTATATATTGGAGAGTTTCCTGATTCTGGGATACACTGGGGCCACAGAGTATTGTGGCTCACATTTTGGGGCCAACTTTTCAGCAGCTTCTTAGACTGCCTCTAGAAGTGGTAACTATGGAAGGCTGGCTACAAAGGGGAATCAGAGTACGTGGGATTGCTAGGTGGCAAGCAGGGGGGGGCAATATTTATTGAACGCCTGTTATGTTGTAAGCATTTTGCTGGACACATGATAGATTTACTTGCCCAGTCTTTTCAGTGACCCTGTGCCTTTTTCTCTTTTGATTCTTACTTTAAATATGATGAAACCAACACTCAAGGAAGTGAAAGAACCTGACCTATTCATGCATCAAGTAAATGGTACAAACACAGGGAATCTGGGTCCTTTTGATTCCCTAGCACTTGGAATGTTTTTTCCCCTACACTTTGTATGGTTCAGGTGCATTGCTAGGGAAACACATTCTTTATATTGATCAAATGCCTGTTGCGTTTACTACAGAAAATAAAATAAAAAAGAAAATCCAAAATAGCAGAAGTTACCTGTTTTCAATAAATTCAATCCATAATTTGCTGTGTTTAGCAATTACCTGCTTCTTTCATTGTTTAGATTTAACAACATAAATAGATAATAAACGTAAATATAATGATTCTATTTCATTACATTAACTATATTTTAAATCGTATATTACGGTGTCACAAAAAGTGGATATGTATTATAAATTCTGTCTAATATTACCTGCACATATGTGCACAGAGCCTTCAATATGTCATTCTAGCACTTTATTAAATTACCAGTCCACATTTAAACAGATATTTATGACTAAATTCTAACAGAAATTAGAATTGGAGAGACAACATTGATTTAGAAAATGCCTTCATTCAAAATTTTCTACAAATGGTCTTTAGAAATGTATTTTAAATTTCATTCTAATGAGACCAACTTCGAGTAAATCTTAATGGGCCAGAACAAAATAGATTCGGGATTGATTTTTTTCCATAAAATATGCAAAGCCCTATTTTTAGATAGATTTTTTCCTCTGCAATAGCTCCTTTTCTTTAACAATGAACTTATCTAAAATGTTTATTTTTTTCAGATTTTACTTAGATTATAATAGAATTAATACCTTAGAATCGCCAAGATGGATGCAAAATACAGAGAATTTTAGATTCTAGACCAGATAAACTTTAAGCCAGTGTTTTGCCTGTAGCTGTTCTCAAGAATTATATGCACGTTTTACTACATTTAAAGTTGTTTTGCAGCTGAATTCATCAGAATATTATAATTTGTTAAGCAGGATAGCCATGCACAATTGTTACAAGCCAGTTCACTGTTGGGCTCCACCCCCTTACTTCATGTGTCCACTAGGACATCTGTGCCAGGCGTCCCTCTACAGCTTTCTCTTTTGCTTGCTTCTTGTTAGTCACGAAGATGCATACTGTGCCAGGCCCTATGCTGGTTTCAACAGCTATTTATTTAGATTGTGTGAACTGGAGCTGAACTTGAACCCAATTAATAGCAACTGAACTTGAACAAACTGATATGAAATCATTACAGGCTCGGTTCCCTGGTCCATTATCCCTGAAGAGATCATCCGACAGCACTCCAGGTGCCTTTTCTATGCCAAAACTTGGTGCAGTGCCCAATCAGAAAGTGCCGGGGGGATTAGAATTCGGTTGCATCGGAGTTAGCTCATTACCGCATCTGTGATCGCGTTCACGGAGAGGAGAGGTGCTGATCCCACTGGGCGGGGCGGCGGAGAAGGCTTTGTTTTCGACACCATCTGGCACATGGTTGGCACTCATTAACACAGCACAATGTTGATTAAAATAATCATTGTCCAGGGCAGCAATGCTGCTTGGACAGGTCCCACCTTTGGCCTCCACGCCAAGGAAATGGAAGAAAGGAAAAGAGGAGGAGTTGCCTCTGGTAACTGTGGTCCCTGGGTTTGCATCATTGTTGGTGCCTATACTTTTCCAAATCATCTACTTTATATACATTTTCATATTTATTTATTGTTAGCAGCAGCAGTGTTGTTTGTTTGTTTGTTTTTTGTTTGGCTTTTGGGGGGAGGGTGGGATGCCCTATGCTACACTGTAGCCACAAACATTTTGCTAAAGGACATTCTATGCAGTGACAGTTCTTTCGCAACTTGAATTACATTTAATTGAGGGTTTTAGGTTTCTCCTTGAAAGAATGAATGAATGGATTCAACCATTCAGGTGTTGAGTAAGATTGCACTGTCCTTCCTTAAGAAAACGAATGTGGATTGACATCAGCACACCCAGGACGTGGCCTGGCAGCATCTGCGTTGCTTTGTTCCCAGGAGTCTCCTTGGAAGGCTGCACTGTGCGTGGGGTCAGGCACACAGGCTTTCCAAGGCAGTGCTTGGGTTTGAACCCCACTTTGACCAAATGCTAGATGTCTGGCCTGGGGGAAACCACTTAACTGTCCCTTGGTGTCAGTTGTCTTAGCTCTGCAGTGCGGGAAAGTCATCCTCAAGCTTTAGAATTGCTGTGAAGATTAAGAAGCACACAAAACACTTAGAACTGTGCCTGATGCCTGGGTTGCTCTTGATGAGGTTAACTATGACCATGCATGCATCGCCATCACTTTCTGCAGGAGTTCATGCTTCCTTAAAAACGTACGTCATATCTATTTACCCCTCCCCCCGCCCCCCATGATAGGACCTACCAACCATGGTAATGGAGGTGGTGATTAAGTAGGCATTTGTGCAGATATGTTGATCAACTCTTTCTTATAAGACAATATGATTTAATCCCTTGTCATGGTGGAGCAAGGTGAAAAACCATTGGACATGGTTCATTTCCCTATAGGTGTGTGACGCATTCATACCGTGATAGGTAATGAAGCATAGCGTTTGTTTCTAGAGCAGATTATGCATATATCACTCTGCAGAAGTTCAGTGCTATAGGCAGGCGTTATCACTAATGATCATGCGATTTTCTCCGGTTGTGGATCCACGAACAGCTTGTCCTCTGGCAACCTAATGATTTGTGTCCTGTGATGCTGCGTGTAACCAGGGTTTTTCATTCTGTTATCCGTTTGGTCTGTCGAAAAACCTTCAAGAAACTGGCTTTCTGCAGCAGCGTTTAAATACCATCCATTCCACCCAGAGAAGATGACAGGCATGTTAGATGCAAGGGGAAGATGAAATGCATTCAGTTTAACTAGCGGCACTAACGGGGCTGCATCGCGCTTTGTATTGTTGCTGTTTATCGTCTCCCCAGCAGTGGAATATTGAGCTTCCCAGGCTGTGATTCTAGTATTAATGCCGAGTTTGAGTCGGGCAAGAGTGTGTTCAGTCTGTGACACTTAGATAGCAAAGGCAAACTGCTCAGGGCCCTGCGTCAGGAGTTCCTGTGCGCCAGCGATTGCATGCTGGTGGCTCATGATCAGGGGGATTCGCAGCGTCCGTTAGATGGGCTTGTGTGGCTGCGTGTTCCTTTCGGGCTGCTCTCGCTGCCAAAATTGTCAGTATTTCTCCCCCAGACCTATCCATATGACACATGCACAGTGTCCCTCAGTTGTGCTAAATAGCTAACCGCTAACATCACGGATAACTCTCATTATCTTGGAGTTGTTTCCCACCACTCCCCTGAAGAATGGCTTAGAATAAATAACTGCTTTATTGTGTGTGTTTTCTTAATTGAGACTCTGTGACTGTTGACTGAATTCGTGCCACGATGCTTTCTCGGTGGTCTGGTGTCCAGATTTCTGCTTGGTTCAACTGTGCACACACATGAGAATCAGCAGCGAGATGTCGTGTTTTCGGTGTTTCTGTATCCATGGACCAGATATGTGAAAAGTCAAAAGCCTCTTTGGGTTTGACTCTGAGGCCCAAAGGTGACCCTACTCCACATCCCTTACCGGTCACCCCCCACCCTGACTCCTCCCCACCCACCCTGACTCCCCATGACATACATATACTTGGTATCTGACCTTCTAAATCGAATCAGGACCTGTGCTGCTGAGTTGTCATAAAATTCCTGTCTACCCTCGTTCAGACCCTCCCATATCCCTGCATGACCGCTCAACCTACACCGGTCCCGATTCTTTCACCAATTGAACATTTATTCAGCGCCTGCAGTATGCCAGAGCCTGGCATACAGCAGGAAGAGAGAAACAAGATTTCTGCTCACAGGAAGCTTTCATTCTGGCTGAGTCAGGAATTACACACATACACAGATGCCCGGAATTTCTGACAGTAACATTGCAATGAAGAACGATAAACAGGTTAAAGGAACAGAGACTGTGAGAGGAGAGGGGAGGGCAGAAGACCATTCAGAGCAGAGGGCTCAGTCGGTACAAAGGTGCATGGCATTCTGGAGGCTTTGGGGAAGATCCTGAGCCATAAAGGAGGCCGGTTGGCTGGGATGTAGTGAGCACAGGGGCAGGGAGTCAGGTGAGAGGGAAGCGACAAGGCCTGAACACATAGTCTTGCAGGTCTTGGTAAAAAGTTGATTTTCTTCTACTGGAAATGGTCAGAAATGAGGATTTAAAACAGGAAAGTTCTAAAATTTGATTCCAGAGTCTCTGTTCCGCCCCTTTGATTTAAGCTTGATCTCCAGTGCAGGAGTTCTAGCCCCTGTCTCAGCTCCTGCCTTGTTTTTGGCATTTAGTTTTTGAAATGTTTACAAATATGCGCACACTTGGTTCTCATTATTTTGCTCTGTCTACCATATGGACCAGCTTTTTTGTTGTATCAGAGCCTTCCTCCACTCTCCATCATTCCCCAGCACCACCTCTCACAGCCCCCCTCCTGGAACCCCAGCAGAGGGGAGCCCTCCACACAGGGGTCTCCTGCCTGGTCCCTGCCACTTCCTCCCTCATCCTGTAAGTCTTTTTCTCCTGTGGGGGTGGGGGGAGGGTGGGGGGGTGGAGAGCTCTTCTAGGGTAGTCCCTTTAACTTATTCATTTAAGATTCCCCAACGTCTACCTTGGTGCCTTGAACAAAGTAGGAGGTGGTTGGTGGGTGGGTGGGTGAGTGGATGAATGAATATGAATACTTACGGATATGTCAAATCTCCTGTGAGGCCCTCCCCAACAGTTACCATTGCAGTTCTCCCTCTTGGGTATCTTTAGCGACATTGTCATGCATTATTGTGTCAGTCTCTTGAGAGCTCTTGAGGGGTCAAGGACCTTGTCATATTGATCTTTGTTTCCCCAGGATTTAGCCTGGTTTCTAGCAAGGAGCACGTTCCCAGTAAATGCTTGAGAAAAATAATGTTAAACAGGACATAAAGCTCCAAAAACAGAAGGGCTCTGGAGGTAGATCAGCAGACTCCCTCCTGGGCTACATGTGTTTCCTTGAAGAGCGTGTCATCCCCAGACACTTCCCAAGCCGGTCGGGGTTGCAAGGTGCTCTTCAGCATCCTCCCGTAAGGCAAATTTAGACCTGTTTTTCCCCAAAACACTTTTGACCATGACTCAAAGCAAGAGAATGCATTTTACATTGCAACCCAGAACACACATATGTAACTAGCTATTCTATAAAACAAAGCATATCTTTACCATGTGTAGCACAGTTTGATATTTCCTACACCATTCCCAGTATAGAATGCCTATCATGACCCCTTAAATCAGTGGTTCTCAACCTTCTGGCCCTTTAAATACAGTTCCTCATGTTGTGACCCAACCATACGATTATTTTCATTGCTACTTCATAACTGTAATGTTGGTACTGTTATGAATCGTAATGTAAATATCTGATATGCAGGATGGTCTTAGGCGACCCCTGTGAAAGGGCCATTCGACCGCCAAAGGGGTCGCGACCCACAGGTTGAGAACCGCTGCCTTAAATGGATTTCAAGACTTGGGAATGCGTGCCAACCCACGGAATGAGAAAATTCTGTTTTCAAGGATCCAGAGATTCTCCTGAGGTGCCTTCAGAGAAAGCAGAGTGAACTCTACCTGGTACCCGGGATGCCTGGGCACACCCTATTATTGGTTGAATATTTGCACAAAAGTAGCAGTGACCCTGCGGCAACCAAAAACACAACCCTTCATTGACAAAACCTTAGGTTGCGTACTGGGACACCTTTGGAAGTTAGGATCAAACTGTTCAAATGCTGAGAAGTTGTTGGCAGTAGGTCTCCTCCTCGTCACTCAGCCCCCGACGCTTACATACAACACTGCGAATGTTTTATGTAAATGTGTTGCTTCTAACATGAAGTCTTGGGCCCACATAGATACAGGGAACTTAACATTTCCTCTGCCAATATGTTTATATAAATATTGCCGTCGTTAAGCATGCTCAAATAGCAGAACTATTTCAGTCCTTTTATCTCTTTAAGACTAATTTAAATCTGAGCATTAAAAGACTGCTTGATACCATATGTTTGTTTTAGATAGGAAACAAAATCCATTCTAAACATAAGGGTTCATGAAATCTGTATTTTAAACATCAGGGCTTATGAAATTAGTCTCTAGGAGTGGAAGCCATGGTAGACGCTCTGTGGCCATGGATTCCTCCCATCTTCCTGTGTCTGACCCTTCCTAATGCAATGCTGCTGCTCCTCCCCCTTTGCTACAAGGTGTGCTCATAAGCTTTGCTGACAATCCAATGTTTGCTTGGTAGCCAGTCTTATTGTGGCATTTAAGTCTAGTCTGACCGTCTAAGAGCTATGGACAAGGAGTATCAAAAGGCTTTTGTGAAAATATTGGCTAGACTTCAAGAACACAACCGAAGAGTGACACAGGCTAGAAAGATAACCATCACACATCCCAGGAAGCTTCACGTACATGACAGAAACAGATGAAATGATTTAGCAATGTCACTGCACATCTGAGCATTCACCTTGTTTCATTTTGAGGCCCAAATACTTCATCTGTAGAGGCAGCTTTGTGTGTGTTTTCCAATCTAGATAGATAGGGAGTAGGAGATGACCTAGACAAGCTTGTACAAAGACAGCCCTGATAGCATCTGAACTTTCATTTTCACTTTAGAAGGGCAGTGCCTCCTTATTCTGTGTCAATCTTTCTTTTACAAACAGCTCTGTGTATTGGTTTGCTGGCCCTGAGAAGACCTGGAGATGAGATTATGGCCCTTCACCTGAAATTAAAGGAACCATTTGACAAGTTCAAATACTGGCTGATTTAGATACTGACCTCTTATCAGCACCTGCAATTTAATGAGTTTCATAGGTGGTAGGTCTATATTGTTAAATTGTGTTCCGTTTCTTGGGGTAGGTTGTACTTTAATTTACTATTCTGTCACTTCTTATCAATTCTGTCTACTCATACTATTCAGTTATAATAAATACCAACCTAGTATAATGCAGCACTTATGATTATAATGGGCTTGTGACATAGTTAGATAAAACAGGTATCACTTCCAAGTTAACATACATCTCTTATCTATATATATAAAAGCCTAAGCAACCATTACAACCAGTTGACCGAATGACCCGTCAGTACTATGATGCACACTGACCACCAGGGGGCAGACACTCAACCTAGGGGCTGCCCTCTTGTGGTCAGTGTGCTCCCACAGCCAACCTCCTGCGGCTGACCAACCTCCTGCGATCCCTTCCCTCAGCCGGCCAGCCTTGATTGGCCCTGATAGGGACTGGGCAACATGGGCCCCATCTGTCCTGATCGCCGGCCAGGCGAAGGGACCACATCCATGCACGAATTTGTGCACCAGGCTTCTAGTTCTGGTATAATTTGGTTTATTTCTAGAATCTGTCGGAAAACAGTGATATAAACTTACTTGTTCTATCTCTTAAAATAGTCATGGATTTCCAATTGTTTAATTTTATTTAAGTTGATTAAAACCCAGTTATTCCTGTGACTCTCAAAAATCCATTTGTAGAAATTATTTTAACTTTAAACCCACACTTGGCATTGTTAGGGGCAAAAATAGAATATTAGGACTAGCTAGAGTTATAAGAAATATTAATCATGCTCTGTTAACTTTAATTGCCTTGTTCTGATTTAAAAAAGGACATTCTAATCTGGCTGAGAGTTGTATGCCTAGGGACCTGGGAGTCAACCTTGGACTTGGGAGTCAACCTTGGAATGTATGTGGTCCATTCTTATTCAATAACTGCCTATTATCATGGAAAAATTAACAATCTTATTGCCCAAACAGTGGAGTCCTGCCCCAGCCTGCATTGCCTACTTTCCATGTCTATATTTCCTACTTCCTCATGTAATCTTTGTCGTACCCAATACAAGCAGCAGGCTTATGGCAGAACAGATTTTTGTGGGTGACCTGCTGCTTTCCCATATTGCCGGCATTATTGAAATAAATGCTCATGTATGATTAAATCCTGTCTGTGCTTAATTGACTCAAGTAGTGACAGGCAGCCTGGACACCCTGGTTGTCCAGTTACAGCATGAGCAGGCCCTCTCTGTCCAATGCCTTTTCCTTTGAAAGTTAGAGCGTGAATGCTGTTAGCAAGAGCAGCTTGTCTCCGGAGGAATCATAGGGACGCAATCCAGCATTGTACCTGCGGCCTTTGGACGTTGATGCACATTGGATCTGCTGCCAGGAGTTACACGGAAAAGTCAATAATGATCTGTGGATCATGGCCTCGCTCTGCCCCTGGGAATTAGTCTGTCCGTGTAATGTGCTCCAGCTTGTGTAATGGACATATTTAGTAGCGAGAGAGCAGCCATCTGAAACACCTGGGTGGTCTTTCAGGAAACTTTCAGGTGGATTAGATTTCAGTTATCTAATGTGAGGTCACAATGGCTTGGACATCTGGGGCCAGTCTCCCATCACGGCTTAAATATGACCCCTGCCTACCAGACACATGAGATAAAAGGTGCCTGAGGTCAGTGCTGATCCCTGGGCTCCAGGAGTAGCCATGGGTCAACAAATGAGGTCTCAAGCCACAGTTGCAAATGTTGGAAAAGTCTCCATGCAGGGCCGCACCAGACATTCGGATTTCCCCCTACTGGTTTATTAGACATGTTCCCTGCCTGTGAAAAATCAGTGTTTGAGTTTTCTGGATTGAGCTTCACTTGATTGACTCTTGTTTAGAATTTTAACTGCTGTTAAGTGTTTCATTACTGCTTCCACATCAGAACTGAGGGCCTGAGAGGCACATAGAAGACAATATTTGCGGCACACGAGCACTGGCATCAAACCATCTTTTGAGTGTTCCTAAGGGATAGCAGTGGCTGCACAGGGCACCCCTTCTTCAGTCTACCAGGGACCTTCCACAGTCCAATAAAATGTAGCTGATAAATCATATCGTCTTATGCCAGGATGCCTTCAATGGCTGTGCCCATGTTTCTCATCTATCATGAGGGACTCGGTGATTTGAATGCAGTGCTTTGATGTTGTCAGTAATTGTTTGCAACTGTGGTGAGTGGCCTGAAGGCCTTGCTGGCTTCTCTCTTTCTCATCTTGCAAAGAGCTAGTGAAATCGATCCTCTCAGAGGCTATTCTCAGTTCAGTGGTGGCAGTGCCCAAAATCTGGGGTAAAATAAACGTTCCGTAAATCCTTGGTACAGACCAAACCACTGCCCTAATGAACCATCCCATATGAGCCCCATTCTGAATGAAACAATCCTCCCAAGTCCAAACCCCCTTCACTGGACACATATTAGGATCCATCTTATGGATTTTAGGAGGGGATAACTAAAGAAGCTATTGGGCTATCTTCACTTATTTTGTTAGTCAACATTGTTCACATATTCTTAGGTACAAATGTCTTTCCAAAATGTATTTTAACCAGTTCCTTAAAACTTGAAAAAAAGGCTATATACTAGTAGTGCCCTTCACCCCTCCCCGCCACACACACACCTTGGACATGTCATTGCTATTTTAATTAGATTATGTGAATGCTCTCTCAGTGTCAGACCTTCTAGTAATGTTCTAACCAGATTTCCTTAGTTCCTCAATCAGTTTCTCCTCTTACCACTTGGTTTATGCCTACTTTCTGGCTGAGCAAGTCTTCTCAGTATCCATGAATGGATGTCCATCTCTACCCTCTAAAACAGGGATGAGGAGCGTCCAGCCTGTGGGAAGTATAAGGCCCCAGAAACCATTTGGTCTGTCCCTTCCAAGCCATTAGGGGTGAGTTAATTAAATGTTTGACCGAATACAGCAGGTTAGTTTTTAAGTTGATAATTTTGTGTGGCTCGGGAAAGATGTTATAAATATCCAAACAGACATTGGCAGAGGAAAGGGTCCCGATTCCTGCTCTAAAATCAAGTGCCTAATGCCTACTATAAATACCTTAGTCATCATTTTATACTTATTTGTCCATTGCTATATCTTCTGAATTTCAAAATTCTGTTTAAAAGATCTTTTTGGCTCTAGCCAGTTTGACACCGACCCTCAGACTGCAGGGTCCCGGACTTGATTCCAGTCAAAGTCATGTACCTCAGTTGCAGGCTCAATGCTCGCCCATGGTCAGGGCATATGCGGGAGGCAACCAATCGATGTCTCTCTCACATTGATGTTTCTCTCTCTCTCCCTCTCTCTCTCTGTCTCTCCCCCTCCCATCCACTCTCTCTAATAATCAATGGGAAAATATCCTCCTGTGAGAATTAAATATATATATCCTTTTAAGGTTCTTTTCAAGTAAACTCAACTTTTCTTCTTCTAATTATTCCATGAGTTGCCATAAATCTTATGACTATAGATTAACCTTGTAAATATCTAGATTGTAAGACTGTAAACTAGAAAACTGAAAGATCAGCTGATCGGCAATAGATTCCTTCATAAACCACCATAATTGACAAGATCGTAGTCAATATTTCAGAGCCCCTACTGGAGTTATTTAACACTGATGTTGATGTCACTTTTATGCTCATTTATCATTAAGTCAAAAGGGTGATAACATATGCTGCATTGGTGTGAATAGTGTTTGTTTTAAAATAAATGTTGGTGCTGAGGAAAAATGTGTTAGGTTTGAAGAAAAAACAAACCTGACAGTAGCAATGTATTTACAGATTGGGGGGCATAGACACCTTTAAGGAGGGAAAAAAGTCCTTGTCTGGGCCACTTCGGGTTCCAAAGATTTCTGAATTTAGAGGTTAATCTTTGTTCCTCTAGCCCTCTTCAGCTCTGTTCAGCCTGCAGCTGTTAAGTAACCGATCTGCTGGGATCCTACGTGGTTCACTAAAATGAGTTGCTTGCTATCACAGTGCTTACAATGTAATGTTACCCCACGGTCCTCCTCCCCATCACTCTCTCTCTTGTTCCTGTTTAAGAACTTCCTTTATCCCTATGTTAAACTCCCATGTTTAGTGCATACCTGTTTCTTATCTGTCTCCCAGCTGTCGATACACTCTACAAGATTAGGACCTTTGTGTATTGTATGCTGAGGTATCCAGAGTGTCTAGAACAGTGGTTCTCAATCTTCTGGCCCTTTAAATACAGGTCCTCATGTTGTGACCCAACCATAAAATTATTTTCGTTGCTACTTCATAACTGTAATGTTGCTACTGTTATGAATCATAATATAAATATCTGATATGCAGAATGGTCTTAGGCAACCCCTGTGGAAGGGTCGTTCGACTGCCAAAGGGGTCGCGACCCACAGGTTGAGAACCGCTGATCTAGAAGAATGCCTGGTATAATTTAGGCATCCAGCAAACATTGTTAAATGAGTAAATTAAGGGGATACAAGAAAAATACAACTACACACATGAGACGAATGAGGATGTGACATAGGCTAAAAAGGTATCAAAGCAGGTCCACACTTTGTGGGACTCACAATGTATGAAATGTAGAATTGCTTTTTAAGAAAAGGAACATACATTTTAAATTTAAAAATACATAAGTATATATAAATCAATACTTATTTAGAATCATTAAAAAATCACAATAATTTAGAAATTTAATAGAGCTAATATTCTAGGGGCATTAGAAATATTAAAAATAATATTTCATTGATGATATATTAATTGATTACATATTAATTTATACTTGAAAATAACTCTTTTATACTTTTTTCCCTGCCATTTTTGACTGCATGTTAATAACCACTTCCTATGTGATATCAATTTTTGTACATTGGTAAATGGATACTTTGATTTCTGCTCCAGCCTGGTTAACAACTGTTTCTGTTGTTTAACATTGTGATATGTAAACAGGGGACTTCCAATTGCAGGCTGTTAACCTATGGAACTGCTGCAGGTTGTGTCTTACTAGCACAGGGTTCTATTTCATGCCGCATTTTCAAGTGTATTCTAGATAGGAGACTTTCTGTTGACAAGGGATTGGCCAGAACTGAATTATCTGAGTATTGAAATTCATACACTATTATGCATCGGGTGAGTAAAATGATTTTCTTTAGACCAGCTTCTGGTTTTGTACATTTCAAATCTTGTTCATCTTCCAGGACCCACACCCTTCAGCCAGGGGCAAAAAGAGCACAGTCATTCGATTATGTCACGTGGCCCTGCGTCTTTGTATCATGAAGCTGGGTGAACCAGCACATTGGGAACTAGGTATATATCTGCATTCCCCACCAGGGTGACTGGCGTTAACTGTGAACCTCACAAACACAGGCCACTATATTCAAACGAGCTATATCCCCAACTCAATGCCCCCTTAACTGGATCCCATAAATGCTTTGGGCCATCCTAGGTTCATCTGACAGGAGGGAGAGTGTGATGGAGGGGATGTCAGAGCTGAGGTATTATTAAGCTACTTGACTGTTGTAAAGTTTACAGAAGCACAGAATCATGGGATCTTTTTGCCAGGCTCCTCCTGGGATTTTGCGAGCGGCCCTGGCAGACAAGGGTCCCTGAAGTTCTGCTTCGTTAGCTGCACAGCAAATCTGCTTCTGGGTGTCCCAAAGAAGTGAGGTTGTTTATGACTTAAGGAATGGGCGGGATTACAGCAGATTGTAGCATCAGAACATCCGTGAGAGGGTTGGACTGGTATGCACTGAGGTCAGAGTCTGTGGGCGCTTGGAGGCAATGGCAGGTGGTCCTGATCGACATGGACCACGTGACCATCGGAGCAGTATAAGCCACCATCAGAGAGGTAGGTGGGGGGAAAGCAGTGAGATCCTTGAAAACCAGAACAAGAAAAGGGAGCTTGCCCTGCCCATGTCTCGTTCCTTCCCTTCCCCTCCACGGTGCAGGAGCCTGTACTTGGCATTATTGATTCGGGCATCTTTATCAGTGCCTGCTAAGGTTTTGTTCCCTTTTCAGAGTGTGTGCCCTTTAAAGTCCAGGGCCTTTGGTTGTTGTGGTTTGTTTGTGTGTGTTTTTTGTTTTGTTTTGTTTTATATATAAATCATTTGAATTTTACTCTGACCTAAAACGACCACTGCTGAATTTCTTCAATGTCACTGGAACACATACAGCGAGTTTTGCCCCTTTGTTGCTTGTCAGTGTTCTTAATGTAACATTTGGGACATAGTTCATGTCTACCATGTGGCATAAACTGTCTGTAAATAGATGAGTAAACTGATAGGGTAAAGTATTTTCAACAACATGAACAATTCTAGGTGTGTACAATAGAATTGGATAAAGTGTGAAAGCTCCAATAGAAGGAAAAGCAGGCACCCCAGGAATGCGGCAACGCTGCTCCATGGCAAGTTGAAGGCATCGCCGTCTTCCGAGAAAAGTACAGTCCCTGATCAAAGTCAGCTAAAAACCCCATCACTTGTTTTTATAGCAGTAGTGCTCCAATTCACAAATAGTAAAATATATTTTATCTTGTATGGGCTCATTCATATCTAGTGTGTTGCTGGTGACAATTCTGTGAATTATCCGCCTTTGCCTGTTGTGAACAGGCATGGTTTTTGCAATCCCAAATGAAAGAAAAAATGATACTGTTCATCAACTTGAACTTCTTTGCTCCTTTTATGGCAATACTGGGAGTCATTTTCCTAATGGGGTGATATTTAAGACTGAAGTATTTGGACAGCTACAGTTCTGCTGAAGTGGGACTTGGTTTCTCTTGTGCGGTTTCTGCATGGTGGTGTCTGAGAGCCTGTGCAGCTGCTATGCTCATCAAGGCAGGGCTCAACCCAGCCAGGCACCCCCACAGTGAAAGCTGTCTCCCCTCGGTACTTCGCCATGAATTGTGTCGCTACTGATGCCATTACCGAGTTTTTTAAATGGGTCTCCAGATTTCAATGCAGTGGAGTCGGTTAGGCATCATTGGAAAAGCCCTCTCTGCTACCCATAAAATCCACCTACAAAATAAAACCTGGTTTTCTCCAAAAACAAGTGAGGTGCCCTTTCACGCATCTTTTCTTTTCTCTTTCTTTTCTTTTCTTTTCTTTTCTTTTCTTTTCTTTTCTTTTCTTTTCTTTTCTTTTCTTTTCTTTTCTTTTCTTTCCTTCCCTTTCCCTTTCTTTCCTTTTTTTTTTCTTTTCTTTTTTATTGTGATATTGACAGGACGGATAGGAAGAGAATGCTTTCAAGTGACTTAACCCGCCTGTGAGGGAGGCCGTGCACTCAGGTAGAGGTGCTGGTGCCTTGACGGGCAGGTCGCGCATCCTGCCAGATATGCCCATGTAGCTATGGATTCATGTTTGCTTTTGGCTGCTCAGTTTCCACCAGCCTTTCCTTTTCTATGTACCTTCCACTCAAATCTTTCTCAACTCTTTAGATGACAAGGATTGCTACTGCTTTAAAGAGATCTCCTTCCCCTTCCACACACCTACCCACACTGAGATTGCAGCCCCACAATTGAAGTGCCAAGTAAATAAAACTGGAGTAGAATCGAGTCCAAAAGACTTAAAAACTTAATATCTCTGGAACCCATTTCCTTACTGGCTAGCTAATCAGGGAGCTGTCTCCTTGTAGATCCAAAAGGGGAGTGTGGTGTAGCTCATCCGACCTGCTTACTTAGCTGATGCGGAGAGGTTTGGGCCTGGGTAGGGCAGCTTCCTGGACACTCCTCCCTGCCAGAGACGCCTGTGGAAGGCACCATGCCTCTGGAAGACATGTCTACATTTTAATGTCCTATTCATTCAATCAATGTCAGATTCATTCCATTGGTATCTGAGTACAAGACAAAAGCATTCTTGTAGGTGCTGACTAGTTACACAGCCTATTAAGGACATGTGCTCTATGAAACCAAGGTGCAGCTTCCATATACTATTAATATTATTAATATGCCATGAATATTGATTATCTGGTAACTCGTGTTTTCCTATTTATCTCATTTTAAGTTTATAACACTTTTAGTCAACTGCAATTTATTTTCATCATCAAAGTTAAATAGTTACCAAGTTAGGTGTATTTCAACCGCATTTCCACGTACAGACTTACCTTGTCATAAGCAGCAGTGTTGGTAGGATTGGAAAGAGAGTGTGTTTTCTTTCTTCAAATCAGTGTTTTGTGATTTGATAATGGAGTAACACAGAAGTAATCCCTTAGAGCAAAAGACAGTTGAAACTGAAAAGACCAGGATTTTCCCCTTTTTGTAGAGAGACAGTTTCTCCTATTGCATCCAGTTTTTCTCATCGTTCCTCCCCACCTTTCCCCTAAGTTGCCCTCTGTGGCTTTGGTAACCCCTCCTCATCCTAAATGCCTGTTTCTGCTGCAGATTCTGGGAGAATATAGATCCTAGTTTTCTGTGTTTTGCATGTGATGCTGTCGATAGACCTGTTCTGATCCTTCCTCGTTTCTTTTCCTTGGTTTACCTCATGTTTGTCTCCACTCACTTACCCTGGATGCCAACATGATTTTCAGTATGAGCTTCATACTCATCTTCATGAATGGCCATTGGAGACTCTGGAGCTGATTTCTTGTGTATATCGAGATATCTTAGATTAAAAGCAAATTGTCCTAACCCTCAGTGGGCTAAAGCCAAGTCCGTTGTTTCTTCTGAAACAAATCGTAATACTTGCTAAACACTTTCCTATTGCTCACTCTTCCCCAAGCAAGAGATACAAGAATGGTTTTAGGTTTTGGCTTATGCCCCTTCTCATTTCCTTTGTATGTGTAGTCATTGCTGATTTCTCCTACATTCTCTTCTAGTTCATTATTGCATCTCTGCCTGTGCCTTCCGGGTCCCCATTGCTTTCCTCCCAGTGCTTTTCCAGGCTTGCTTTGCTTGAGGCCTCTTACTTCTTACAGATGCCTTGTCAGCACCATTAACTGGGACCCTCCTAGAGCCTCCAGGTATCAGTCACCCTAGACTCAATGAAATAGCCCCGATATTGATGTTATGCTGGCCTTCCAATGTTGCTCAGGAAAATAATTTTCTACCTTTAAATAAATCTCTGCTCTTACGCACCATACAACTCAGAACATGTGCCTTTGTGATGTTTGATAGGAGGCTCATGTGTAGAGCCGTTGTTTGTTTTCTCTGCAGCATCACAGGGATGATTCTTCTGGACCTTGGCAGTCTGTGTGACTGCCTGTCTTTCTGAGACATCTTTCCAAACGCCCAATACAGGATTTCATGTATAACACATCGCCTGCCATTTCAGCCAACTCCATCGCAAGCATCCTCTAAATGTAGAATAATCATTGAGGTGTGTGTGTGTGTGTGTGTGTGTGAGAGAGAGAGAGAGAGAGAGAGAGAGAGAGAGAGAGAGACTTTATAGCGAAGAGACAGAAACTTGTTTTATATAGATAACTTACATTTGTGTCGGCCTTTCTATCTTGTGTGATTCACTGATGTACCAATTTGAACCTTTTAACTAGTTGCTGTCTCTTTCAAATTTCTTTTCCTCAAAATGGATTAGGTGATCTTCCTATGGGGTCCCTTAATTTCATTTGTAGGGGACATTGGACCAGTAACTGTACCCCCTTTGATTCTAATCTTACTACCATTCAAATGGTGACGGCTTCAGAACTAGAAAATGTGCCGTCATTCCTAGACACCTGGGAACTGAGGCCAATGCTAGCGGCCCTAGGCCTGGGAGACCCTGGTGGATGTAGCCATCTTCTTAAAGGGAAGAACATGAGAGTGTGAGTAAATTTCTCCTTAGGGTAACCAAAGTCCAGAATACACATGAGCACTGCTCCAGAAAGAACGGAACTTCTGTGATGAGGGAAGACCCTATTTGTAGGGGCAAAGTCGCCAGCCTTACACTCCTAATCAGGAACTCCTGTGTTTGGAGGGACACAGCTTCTCTTTGGCTTTCATTAACTTTCTGTGCGTCTGGATAAATAAAACGGGACTGGATCCAGTCTATAGTGTGTGTGTTCATTGGTTCAGGTTCAATAAACCATACACCAACTCCCAGAACACTGCACTTGCTAAATGTACTAAATGTTCTCTGTCCTCACATCTCCTTTTCGTTGTTGTTAACCCTCACCGAGGATATTTTTTCCATTGATTTTTAGAGAGAGTAGAAGGGAAGGTGAAAAGAGAGAGAGAAACACTGATGTGAGAAAGACACATCAATTAGTTGCCTTTCACACGCACCTTGACTGGGGCTGAGGATCAAACCTGCAACCCAGGCACGTGCCCTTGACTGGGAACCAAACCTCCCGAGACCCTTGGGTGCGCAGGGTGGACACTGTAACCACTGAGCACACTGGCCAGGGCCCTGCATCTCTTTCTGTAAAAGATAACCTAGAGTAAGCACCATGACTCCTCATCTTATTATCTCCCTCTCTTAGTGGAGTTCCTATATGAAGCCTCAAAAGTTAACTGTGTGGAAGAATATAATGCAGTTGTCTGTATAGGACTTCGTGCTTTAAAGTGCATAACATTTCTTACTTTACGTGGGTTTTACAGCCACTGGCTTTTAAACTATGAATGTGAGCAAAACTGTTATTCTCTTGAGCTGAAGTGATGAGTTTTGCCTCTAAAATCTAAGAGTCTTTTCTCAATTAACTGAAAAATACCAATGAACAGTCTATTTTCTTTTTCCATGTTTGAAGTATCTTCCCACACCATCATTTTTTTTCTTAAAAGCTTTGATTTCTATAATAAGGCTATACCTGGTAAAGCAAAGAATTCTGTTCTATTTTAATTTCCGTATTATTCCATGAAAATTACCTTGACTTCCAGGTTCAGCTTTTTGAACAGATAACACTGTTTACAACAATAGCAGGTACCATTCCTCCTTTTTATTGGGAAAGGAGGATTTCCTGCGTGAAAATTACATACTAGGCCGTGTATATCCACCTCCCATGAAATCTGTGGTGTTTGGTTATTACCAGGTTTTAAATGAGATTGTGTCACTGAGCAGCTCATTGTCAAAGAGCCACCAGAGGTGAAGCTCAGTCTATTTGACCCCCAAACCCGCGGTCCTCTCCACTGAACAGCACGTGCTAGTTCTTAGTGCTGGTTTCTAATCTTACTGATGGGTTATAAGCTCCTTCATTGCAGGGGTTAAGTAATTTCCTCCTCCTCCCCCAGGAGGTCCCATAAAACCAGATTAGTGGTTTTCTTCTTAATTTAGTTAGTCTTGCTTGTGAGGTGTGCCATTTTCTCTATTACACATGCCCAAGGACTGGCCCAAATCATCGTCAGCACTTCAAATTACACGCCTCTGTTCTGTATTTTCTTTGTCTTTAAGTCAGGAACTTAGTCTGGTCCTGACAACCACCTTCAAATGGGGCTTGGGCCATTTAAAAAATAAGTTTTAAGCAGCCTGAGCAAGGGCTGTTTAAAACTCCCTGCGATAGCAGCTCGTATTTAAAGATGCTCATTGTTAATTCTAATATGAAATGATTTGTATGTGTTATTAACACGTGAAAACAGCAAACGAAAAGATGAGAAGGCAACTCAATAGGAGACATTGATGTGTGGAATGCAGAAAAAGTAGAGAAGAAAATAACTTATTCCTGATGAGTTGCATGTTTAAGAAAGACCTAACCATCTCACACTCATTTATGTCCCGAATGGTTGGGACCCTGACATTGAGCTTGGCTGTCTTCCTCGGGGAGATACACTATAGTACTATTACGTACTGATGGAATACAGAGGCCGGACTACATGTTGTTATAAAATTGTCTTCAATGATAACACTTTGTTATTAAACCAGCCAGTATTGACAAATAGTGAGGAGTCTTAGTCGGGTCCTTAAAATTAAAGGAAAGCTATCTGGCATGGCTTCTTTAAGAAAAGTATACTTCTCACCCAAGAAAAATAACAGGTCTATTTTCATGGGCACACAGACACTCTCACACATGCACACATATTATGTACATATTCATATACTAGAGGCCCAGTGCACAAAATTCGTGCATGGGCAGGTTCCCTAGGCCTGGCCGGCGATCAGGGCCGATCTGTGGGGTGACCAGCGGGGCGATCAGGGGAGTCCTGCTGGCACCCACCTTGGCTGGCCTGGCGTCGCCCACTCGCTGGCTTGCCCTCCACCGCCAGTGCTGGTTGCCTCCCTCTGTGGGGTGATTAGCGGGGTTATTGGGGGCAAAGGGGAGGCCCGCTGGCACCTGCCTTAGGCTTGCCTGGGGCCTGCAGTCAGGGGTCAGCTCCTGCATTGAGCGTCTGCCCCCTGGTGGTCAGTGCATGTCATAGTGACTGGTCGTTCCGCTGGTCGTTCTGTTCTTTGCTCAATTTGCATATTAGGCTTTTATTGTATAGGATATGTATATGACCCAGCTGAAAACACAACATAACTAAAATTGTCATTCCCTCACATTTTTGTTTCTTTTCCTCTAAAACAATTTCTTTTTTGACCTCAGTATATCATAGTGGTTTTACCAGCTTTTTGTCTGTTTGTTATATTTTATTTATTTGTTTTTCTCCAATTTGATGTGCAGTGTACCGGTCTGTTTTAAATGCTTGAAAACAAGCATTTGCCTCATCTTCTTCTTCGTTTTAAAGATAGCGGGTTACTTCTGAGGGTATCATGTTTAGACTGACTTGTTCACTTCAAGTTCATGGTAATCCAGGGCTTCACCTGAGAAGCAGTCGTCAGTTTACCCGAAGGAGGGAACATACAGTGGTACAGGACTGGGACTCTGAGGTCTTCAGAGTTGATGGTACTTTGTGTTACTTCTACTTTTCTTGTTTTTAACTGTTTCATTCGAGAACACAGGTGCTATTGCTATGATGCTTGAGAAAAATTTTAGCTGGAGATAGAGAAGGTGAGGAATAATGTAGTCAACTGTCTACTAATTAGAAATGACTAATCGAATGTGAACTGGGACTTGATAATACCTTTTGATATGGTGTTTCATCCTAAGTAGCATGATAATTTCTTACTATAAAATAAGTTATTTTATTATAAAGCAACTTTTTTTCTAAACAAGGATGAAAGTATTGGCCAATCTAGGTTTCATACACAGAATAAGAATGTTGGAAGACATTGAAAAATCCAATTTATAAATAGTTCCAAATAGATTTATTTATTATTACTGTGCCATAAAAAATGAAGTATGGAAAATTTTTGTTTTAAACTGCAATAGCTTGAAAGAGTTGGGGAATTAGTTTCAGAATATTGATTAAAAGGGAATTGCGTTTCTACTGTTTTCCACTTTTTCCCCCCAAAAGTACACAAATAAAAAGTTAATTTTTATATGAAAGCGATTTTAAAACCACAAATGGATTTTTTTTGAGAGTTTCCTCTATCGTGGTCAATTTTGTATGAAACAAATTATTTTAGGCCTAATTGCAGGCAGAATAGTTAGGCTGCTAGCTCTGCTAAGGTTGAATTTCATTTGAACTTTCTAATAGTATGATCTCTCTTTTCAGAATTTAATAACTGACTCAAATATTTAATAGTGGGAGCTTTCATTAAATTAAAAAGAAATCAGGATATATTTTTAGAAGATGTAACTTATTTTCCTTATCAGTTTCATCTACTTTAGGAGAAAAGAAGAGAATGGAACCGATCTCGTTGTGTACTTAAATAGACATTAATGCTGTAACCCCAGAAAATAATTTATTTCTATATATGTCATCATTCAGAAGATTTGGGAAGCCCAGTATGGCAGCAAGAACTATACTTCTAGCTCTACTGAATAGCAAATTGCACTGACTGTGTGAAACCCTCTACTGGGCTACTGGATAATCATTCTTTTCAATACCCACATAGGTTTTCTAGGTTGGTGTTAGATTGCACACAGTCAATTTTGCATTGCCTAACAGCTCTGGCTTAAGTACAATGACTTGTTTTGAAATGCAAGTGGGGAAAGATGAGGGTTGAAGGATTGCATTTCCGTGTGTCATTCTATGAATAAACGACAAAAGATCATTAAATGGATTAATTTACAAGCATTCTTGAGAAACAGAATGTTTTTACATAAAAGCATGTTGTAAACCTTTTTAATTAAATTGCATTGTACCGTGCACTCTCTTCCCCCCAGGGTTCTGTTGACCTCTCACCTCTTATTTTGTCCTCCAGGCACTCCACTGCTGGTGAGGAGAAGCAGTGACCCAGCGCCAGGCCCACCTGCTGATGCCCAGCCAACTGCTTCACACCCCAGTGGCCAGAGTCTGAAACCTGCTATTCCAGTAGGTATCCTGCCTTTTGCATTTCTAAGGAAAGATTAAATTGCCTTACCCATGGGTAGATTTGCAGTCTTAAGTCAGTTGACAATTAGAGATCTTTTGATAAGATATATGGTATTAGTTATAATAGTAGCTGGTATGATCTATTAAGAGTATATAGTTATAAGGATAGCATTTGTTTATAAAGCACTAATTATGTGCCCAGTAGTGTTCTAAGTGCATTCATTACATTAAGTGCTATGAACCAGGGTATTAAAGGAGGAACACGTTTTTGTCTTCGTTTTACTGATGCTGAAGTTGGAGGCAGAGGAAGGTTTAGTGAGTTGTCTGAGGTCACAGCTGGCAAGTGGCAGAGCCAAGCCTTTAACCCAGGTGGCTTGGCTCCAGAGTCCATGCTCTTGCACAGTGCACTGCACTGTTGACTCCCATCCTCCTCCTGCTTCATGAAGCCCAAGGATGCAGCTGGTGTGGTCAGCGTGTCAGTGAAATGCTTCTGAAATCGTAACATGGTAAGTGGTGATACAGTGTCAAGACAACGAATATTATGGGTATATGGTGCCAGTACTGGGTTTCTAGAACTCAACAGTGAAATTAAAGAAAAATAAAATGCCATGCCCCAATTGCTTATAACCAGATATACCCGTATGCTATACCTATAAAATGATGGGTTAAATGAAGACTAGTTTCCTAAAGAAATAAAGTCCCTCTTCCACTTGGGACTGTGGATCTTTCTGCTAAATCCCGAGCTGCTTTGAAGAGTTGTGATTGTGGTTTGCCCTTTGCAATGGCCTGAGCGTTAGATTCTGGTTAACGGCAACATATCATTTCAATAGTGGTCTTCAGTATGTCACCATATTAAAAAGACTCCGAGAAACGAGCCTCTTCCCCATTTTAAGTCTCATTGTCTGTAACACCTTAAGAAAAAGGCAATGTTTGCAGGGATATAAGGCTGAGGAATGAGCTAAATGGATTCTCCCAGTTTTGTATAAAATTTTCTTATTAAGAACCTGTGTGATTGTGTTTGAGGGAGGTGTCAGTATATCGAATCATTGGCAGTTACTAATAGGTTAGTGGCAATATTTTAGCATATTTTTTTCTGTGAACAAGGAAGCAAATATCCTGGAAGTATTTTTAGATGTAATATTTTTTACTCTCCATCCTTTTAACGAAATATATTTAATGGAAATTACGTTAATAAATATTAAATGTGTGCGCTCTACTGCAAAGATTAGTGTAAATGGAACCAGTATGTGGTATGATGTGTGTCCGTGTGTGTTTGTATGTGTACATTTAACACACACGAACTGGATTGGAGGGGAAAAGAACTATATAAATGAGATAATAATTACATCAAAGAGAAAAACTACAATTTACTGCTGATTTTTGCAGTGTCAGAATACTTTAAAATGAGAGTGTATCTGACTGTGTTACCATCATTTACATGCGGAATGTCACCAATCTGGTCCATGTTTCTACTAGTATGCATCCTTACCAAAATATGATACCAATGAGTTCTAAGTGGAGTAGTTGGAGTGAGAGATATATTGTTACTAACAAAGATGCAAGTCCTGATTCCAGAAGAAATGTTAACACCCCAAATGCTCTTACCTAACAATACGCAGGTTATCAAACATGGGCCGAGGCCACATGTACCAAGGGTAAGAGGAACACGCCTATTTCCTCCTTTGCTCACAGTGCTCCCTTTGGATGATGAAGTGTAAATTTGAGACCCAAAGAATGGTCCTTGCCTGCCCACAGGACAGTGGCATGGCCCAGGCTTTTCTAGCTTCAGTTGTGAAATACTCTCCATGCAAAGTTTAAGCATTAATGGCCTAATGTACAGGCATCGTCCCTTTCTAATCTCTTTATTTCTAGTTTGAAATACATGGGGGGTGCTCACTGTGCATGTGTTATATTTAGGAATGCAAGACACATCTTAATCTGGGAAAAGTCTCAGAAGTTCTTAGCAATTACCCGGCTTTTCTAATTCAACCATTCTGTCCACTCTCCAAGGGAATGCACTGGGTAAAGGTTTACCTGCTCCAGTGTCTGGTTCACAGACAGTTCAACTGCCCTAGTGTGTAGGGTAGGCGAAGTCAGTATGTGAAGACATCTAGGTGCATCTGTTTTTACCTGGAAGAAAAATATGAATGTGCCTGTGTGTATTTTTAAAAATATATTTTTATTGATGTCAGAGAGGAAGGGAGAGGGATTGAGAGAGAGAAACATCAGTGATGAGAGAGAATCACTGATTGGTTGCCTTCTGAATTGAACCGTGACTTCCTCGTTCATAGGTCAACACTCAACCACTGAGTCACACCAATAGGGTTGCATGTGTGTATTATAACTCTATTTTATTCCTGCCTATCCAAACTTATGGATTACTTAAAACTGTGTCGTCCAAAAGCATAGCCACTGGTACGTGGGGCTATTGAGCACCAAACATCTGCGTCAAGTGTAATATGCATTCTTGATTTCAAAGATTGCAATATGAAAATTCAGGTGCAATATCTCATTAAAATGTTCATATCGACTACATATTGAAATGATACTATGCTTGGATATATTGGGTTGAATAAAATATATTACTAAAATTATTTTCACCTATCAATGTTTTTTTTAAAAAAAATTCTACTAGAAGTTTTAAAATTGCATGTGTGGATCACATCCCATTTATAGTGGACAGAGCAGATTGGATATTGCATTAATGAAATGGTTGGAGCCCCTTGGGAGGAGTTATTTGAGTTACACATCATCTCTGGTGGTAGCCATGTGATTAGGTTTGCCTGGGGCAGTCCTAGTCCATGCCTGTTGTTCTGGCATAATTATTAACAGTGTCCCCACTAACTCTCCGAGGTGCTCATGTGTGGATGATAAATTATGTGGCGCCCTACACTGTAGCCCTATAGTCACTTTCATTGTTTGCTCAGCGATAAAAGGAGTGGTGTTTCAAGGAAGCCCTGGGAACAAAACCACAGCTCTCACCTCGGAGTACACTGCAGAGAGAGAGCTCTTTGGAGCAAGGCCCTGAGCCCAGGCAGTACGGTGTGGAGCCTGCAGATTCTTTCCCGCCTCTCAGATTCCAGAATTCTACTCATTACTTCCCCACAACTTCAGCGACACCCCCCTTGATTCCTGTGATTCGATAAGTGGTGATGAATATGGGGAGTGTGCGATAATGTACTCATGCAGCAACTAATATGAAAACTAATTGCCTAAAAAGCTCTCTTCAATTGCATTGCATCTCAATATCCAAAGGAAAAAAACAATCAGAATTTCCATCTCTTAAACAGAATGTTCACATGTAAGCAATTCACAGATGGCAGAGCCCCAAGTGGGTTATGTTCAATCATCCCCCAGAAATGAAACTTACTCATAACCCAGAGCATGAGAAGCTGTAAGAATGAGTAGTTGACACATTTGATTATGTTGAATTATTGCCTTTAAAGCCACAGTTGATGACTGTTATTTTTAGTTGCACTTCATTATTCTTACTATAGAGGGAAGAGTTTTCGTTGATGCCCAGAGATGTGTTTTTGAAAAGTTGGAAAAGTTGCACTTGTTTTCTAGCTGGTTAAATTATTACAAATTGCTTATTTAAGATGTGTATCCTCAGACAAGTTGGAATTTTAAAAAGGATTTAAATTCGAAATATCACATTCTCTGCAAGCTTCAAAGCCTTTGAATAATGAAAAGCCACCAGACTTCATTGTTTCTTAGAGTACAGGCCGGTACACAACATGAAATTTTGTTTCCTCTTTTCATAGACCTTTTATCATATCCAGTTAATCAGAGTAGCATAATTATTAATGTGCAATTAGTAATGACTGTGTTTCTTTCAAGGCAATAGGAAATCTAATTCCACTGACTGTTTTTGAATTAAAGAGAGCGAATCCAGGGGGCAAGATATTGCAGTGAGAATCCGCTTCTGGGGACGCCTTACCTTCTTAAGGCCTTGATTGCAACCTGGTGTTCTTGGCTGAAGGGCATGCCATAAAACCAGGTTCTTGAAATTGATGTTCCTGAATTTGCGGATGGAAGAGAACTCTAAAACAGATGTGATTTTTTTTTTTAATATCCGGTTAACTACTATGGTTGTTTTGTGTTTTAATGACTGTTTATAGTTTCACATTTAACCCCTAAAGCAAAATTTCCTGCAGGGGAGTAAATTAAAAAGTGGATTCCTGAACACTATAAGGCTGTGCCTGTTCTCAGAGAGTAAACGCCTTTGTTTGTTCTAAAACCGTTACTTGTATCGCATCGCCAAAATCAGTTAGGAAAATCCTGGTGTATCTTTTAAAAGTTCATATCTATAATAAATACATTTTATTTTTAAATGGCAGCCTTTGAGGCTGCTAAACTAGAATTCGTGAATGGGTTCGTCAGAAGTTTTATACCATGGAGCGGGGGGAGGGCGTGGGGGGGAGTATATTTAACAAAGGAGACTCTATCACTGCTATCAAATTTTACAAGGAAAAAAAGAGATCAAAAACTTATTTAGGGGTTGGTTTGGGATGAAATCATATGGGAAAGACACCATTTCTTCAAAGTATGAGGAATGTTAGAGATTAAGAAGTAAGGTAGAAATTGCCTCCTCTCCCAAATATCGATTAAGTAATTAAGGTAATTTCATCTTTTCTATCCAATGCATAGTATGTAAATTCAAGATGTTAAGATGAATAGATGTTTGTGAATTGCTGCATTGAGAAGCCAAAAATAACTCTTCAGTCAGTAGCAACATCATGCTTAGCAACAGTGAGACAGGATAGAGGGCACAGCCTCGTGGTGGGAAGGCAGTGGGAGGCGTGTTTCCAGTGGCCCTACTTGTGCACCGGGGGTGAGAAGTGAATGTACAATGTTGTTTTCTTTGGAATTTTGGGCATTTTATCAGCAAAGAGGGTGCAAGGTGCTTCTAGTGGGAGAAAATACTTGCAGCGAATAGAAGCATTATTTTTGTGTCAGACATGTAACTGATTTGAGAAATCTTTCCTTGTATGTTACATATATTGAAATTATTGTTCCTGGTTTAAGTGTTTGCAAATCCATGAAAGAAATAATTGAGAAATTACAGAGAAATTGAAATAGCTTGGCTTATAGGATTAAAATCTTTGAATTGCCACTAAATTGTCAGAGAACTTGTGGTTGTGGGTTGCTGACTGTCAAAATCCAACATAGAAACTTCACTAAAATTCTGAGTAACCAACGCATGTATGTCTAGCCATTAGATATACAATTAAGTGGCTGTAGAAACACTGGAACAAAACAGTTGTAGAGACCAGTGTAGATTGGAAGGGAGGCTCTATCCATTGTCTATCCAAGGCAGAGAAATGGGTCCTGTAGGGCACCGGGGAGGGAGCAGTAGCCTGTACCATGGAATGGCATTATTACAGACACTGAAGCCTACAGAGGTTTCTCCTTTTCCCATCCTGACACGGTGATTTAATAACAGACCTGGTGTTTGTGACTCCAGCTGTTCGCGCCGGGTGCTGATAAGACCAGAGCGTGGAGACACATGGCGACATGGTTTTCATATGGCTTTGTTTTTAGGAGATAAAGCTGCCATCCAGTATTTCACGGGGCCAAATGTTTACTTAGTTTGGCAAGTTTAGACAACTTAATTTCTGAAGCATTTGTATGTGTAAGACTCAAGTTTAAGTCCAGAAGCCTGATTTATTCTGCAGCAGAGATTTTCATCAAATCTTGTAGACGTCGATGAATCCAATTTGGATTGTCTGGAGGTCTGCACCGTGACTAATCAAAGGACCTGGGGAACGTGACCCCGCACAGGTGTGTGCTCCCATCATTCTTCGCGGGTCTGGTCCAGAACTGAAAGTCTAAGGAAGGTTCACTGTGCAGAGGTCAGTTCCAGAAATTAAAAAGCTCACCGTGACATGTTGCCTTTTGTTGTTGAGATTGATCTGCACAGAATGAAAACTGAATGGGCTTTGCTTTCATGTCAACAGTATTTGATTAAATCCTTAGATGTTCAAGGCTCTGCTCTGTGCCATCTGAACTGCATACGACATGGGCCCTGTCCTCAGGACACGTACCACCTAGTCACAAAGGCCAGATCTCTAGCAGTTAGGCCACCCTCACAACCTGCAGGAGAGGATCAGATGATCACGGCATGCACTTTCAACCATCAAAATTAGTGTCCTTTGCCTTGATTCTGCCCTCTGCTCAGCCTCCTGAGTCCCTCAAGGGAATTGCCATGTGCGGTATCGGTTTGTTCTCACCTCACGCAAATATAAGTGCCTGTTTACATGTCTGTTACAAGACCTAACTCCTCAGAGATATGAGCCAGTGTATTCATTTTTATATTCAAGCCCCAGGCACAGTGCCTGACACATACATGTAGGATTAGAGGATTACAACTTTTATTTTTGAGATGGGCAAAAATGAATGAAATTCAAAAACTTTTAACTCATTTTGTAAAGGTGTGTATATTTGTGTGTATGTATAGTATGTGTGTGTGTATGAATTAGAATGTAAAAGTTGTGAAATAAACTGTTTAATATAGTGTTTTGCACCTTAAGTAGCTTTTTAGTCTGGAATTTTCTGTTTTAGGACAATTTTACCTGTGTTGTCAAGGGGAGAGACATGTTTAAACACAAACTCTTTACTTAGAATTAAAATGTTGGTTGATAGCTGAGGTCATCTTCTTACGGTTCTAGTAATGACCATCATAGAAATTGGTTCTGAGAAAGAATAAACATTATAGGAAAAGACAAACCTTGATAATTCTAGAGATTAGCCACTATAAAAGCTGATTTTGTTAGTGCCCATGATATGTGAGCAAAGAATAGAAATTAATATGCATGCAATAGAGTCAGTTACCTGAGTTTGTCAACAAAAATATGAGTTCTAGATTCAAAGTGCTAGTAATTTTGATAGTTACAGCTTTGTAATTTTATAATAATTGTGTTTAAAAACTTAGGAAATTCTTGAGTAGACTAGAAATTTGTGAACAAGATACATCTATGCCCATAAATAAAGGTTATATCCTAAATTTTTTCTCATATTCCATTTTTATTAAAAATTTCCTCTGTTGTCAAGTGATATGGAAGAAAATAAAAATCCTGGTATTGTGAATTAATTCAAAATTATGGGGACATTTATAAGACATTTCTTAACAAAACACTTCTCATGATAGTGGTTTGGGCAAATGAATTTGACAGCATTGTTTGAAATTTGGTAAATATGATGTTTAAAGTAGCTTTATTGTGAAGGTCAAGATGCCATGTCCTGATCACCTCCACAACTCTGTGACCCTCAGCAAATGATTTAAATCATGGGCGATTTCTTCAGAACCCTGTGTAACTGAAAGAAAATAACAAACAGAAATTCTATATGAACTCCTGTTGTCCTTGGGGTCTCAAACACCCAAACTAGCAATGTCAGGGTTCCAGATGTCAATTACTAACTTGGTTGGTATGAATTCAACATTAAATTTCCTTTTCATATCTCAATATTTATGTGTTTATGGAATGAGGTTATAGTTCTAGCCAAAACACCAAAATGTACTTATTGCTCAAGGTAATCATATCGATCTATCTATCTATCTATCTATATATACATATATCTATCTATCATCTTCTATATCTATCTATCTATCTATCTATCTATCTATCTAAAATACACAAAGGCAGCACCATAAAAACATACATACATGTGCACACGAAAATTCTTTGGAGGAGAGCACTGTTTAAACCTGAGGGTGGACATGTGGTAGGTCCTGTTACTTTCACGTGAAAGCTCACGGATGTGGACTATGTCCTCCGTGTGTTCTGATTTTCCATGTGCCCCTTCCTCCTGTGTTGTGGATGCCTACTGACTGGTTGCAAAGGGTTAATGAGCGTTCACCTTGAGCAGAAGCAAGACATTCCCTACTGAGGGGACAAGAGAAACTGTTTTTTCCTGGGGCATGGTGGAATTCTTAGAAATCTCTTCTGATGGGGGATGTTTTTTCCTCTCACAACATGAATTCTTCTGAAGTGCAAGTTTCATTTCGGTGTTTTCCTTTCAAAATCTAGTCACAGAATGACATGGTGCAGACATTTAAAGGACTCGTCTCTCTCTCGGGAGGGGTGGTCGCTTTCCTAATAGCTCTGTGCTTGGAAATGCAATTCTGATTTAGATGAATCACATTTTAAAAGCAGCTACTGTGTGTGTTTTACGCTTGTGGAAACAGCTAGCGTCCTGGTAAGCAGTGTGTGAGCTTGTCACACTACACAGCTTTTGATGTCTGATGAGATGATCACAGGGACATCTGGAGTGAGTTAGTTTTGAAGTTGCTGGTGTGAAGCACAGAGAAGCCAGAGCCTTCCGACAGACCTGAACCCGTAAAAACATCGCCACTTTTAGCAAATCTTTTTAACTGGCAACTGGCAGGCGATTTTCAGACTGACACAGTCCTGGCTTTTTCCAGTCTGCTCTCCCCACTGCACTCCCCGTCTTTCCAGCAAAGAATGGGCGAGTGGCATTCATTGCAAAAAATCATAAAGGATCACCCTCCTCTAAAAGGTGCAGGTAGATTCTTAAGCATCAGAAGTCAAACGCAATAAACTTCTCAAAGAAATTGTATGGTTTTCTTTTCTCTGCCTCTAATTTCAATCACTGTGTCAATCACCCATCCTCCTTACATTTTCACTTTTAAATAAATATGTTTGACACTTAGCTATGTTCTGTGACTATCCAAAGATAAACAAATAGACATAAAATACAGGTTCTACTAGGATAAGATTATTCCTTATTGTTTTGTGAGTAAAATTATTATATACCTATAAATATCTGTCTTGAAACATCTGACCATTATCCATGCATCCAGGATACCCTTTAAATTTATTGGTTTGGCTTTATTTATTTATTTTTTAAAATATATTTTATTGATTTGTTAAAGAGAGGAAGGGAGAGAGATAGAGAGTCAGAAACCTCAATGAGAGAGAAACATCGATTAGCTGCCTCCTGCACATCTCCTACTGGGGATGTGCCCGCAACCCAGGTACATGCCCTTGACCGGAATCGAACCTGGGACCTTTCAGTCTGCAGGCCGATGCTCTATCCACTGAGCCATGGTTTGGCTTTTTTTAAATCTTTGGTTATCATGGTAATAAACATAATATTTACCACCGTAATAACTTTTTAAGTGGAAGAATTTGTATTAGTGGCACTAAGCACATTTATATTATTCTGCACCCATCACTCTATCCATCTCCAGAATTCTTTTTATCTTGCAAAACTAAAAGTCTCTACCATATATGCTAGGGTTTATGTTTGAGTTCTTCTCATGACTTCACAACCTAACGCAGCCTACATGTTTAGCTTCATCTCTAGCCACATCACACTCGATACACCTTCATGAAGTTTCTCACATGTCCAAGTAATGCATCTCTCTATGCGTCTTTGCCGAGCTGTTTATTCCGCCAGGCCAATGACAAATGTCAGTTTCCTCCCTTTTCCTAGAGAATGTCCAATTTTCTTTCAAAATTCAGTATAATGGTCTCTGTGGCCTTTTTCTTTACTAATCCGTCCCTGCCCTCTCTGTTATGAGCAGAATTAACCACTTTCTGCACACTGGCATATCTTTATTATAATTATGGATACCTCTTTATCATTTCCCATATTTTATATATTTCTTACTAGACTCTGAGCTCCTTGTGGGTGGATTGAATTTCCTTCCACATGCCCACAACATAGCATTGTGCCTAAAGAACAGGGGGCACTTATAAAAGGTTTATATAGGGAATGGAGAACATTTTCTGAGTGGATAATACCTTGTTTAACTACAAAGTAATTTAATAGCATTAATCTATGTGCTAGGTAGGCCAACAATTGACCAGGTAACACGACCCAGGGTGTCACGAAGGGAGGGACTTTCTCTACTCAGTTTGCATTTCATGTCAGATGTGGACACTTTATTACATATATTTAAACATTTTATTTTATCCCATAAAAATCTGCATGTTCTGTGTTATGGATGAAGAAGCGAAGACTCAAACAAGTGAACTCATTTTCCCCAGATCATATAGCTACTAAGTACAAGTGCTAGAATTTTACTTCAAATAAGCCTTAATCCAAAGTATTGCCTCTTTTCCTTCTACACTCAGTCAAATGTTATCCTTGGAAGTATCACCCTGGCATCTGTACCTTTGTCTCATGAATGCTGCCATTGCTGAAATGCTTTGGGCAGTCTTCATGTGAAACTGCCAAGCCAATCTGTGAGCCACCTCCTAAAAGAATCCATTGTATCATTTGGTAGAAATATATATTTTTTTTATTTTTTTACCCAAAATGGTATGGTTCTATATAATGCCAAAACATATATTGTAAAGATGGTCTCAAATGGCTTGACTGTTTACAAAAGTTAGATATCCCTATGAAGCAGAAATATTTTTCACCACAAAAACAAATCTAATGCAAAAACAAATAAAAATGCATATGGAAGAATAGATTCAGATGTGCTTAAAGCAGCAGATTTTTATAGCCATTCTTTGTTTATTCAATTGTCCAGTGGTTAAGAAAACTAGGTTTTACCCTAACTCATCCACTAGCTCTTTGTCAAATTAGGCAAGTATAATTTTGTCCTCTGTCTGGAAGAAGATTGTCTTCTATCTTCCTCACAGTGGAATTGCAAGGTTAGTGCCTTTTATCTTGAGTAGGGCATTTAGCAGACTGCTTAATATATGGTAATAATAGTGATAATAATTAATGTTGATAATTAAAGGTCTTTTCTAATTAACAGATCTCCAATGTGTGTTAAATATAATAAAAAGGAAATGACTTAAATTATTATACATGCACACAAAAAAGTAGAGCTAGTCACAGCTTTTAGTTTTAGCCATCTAACTAACACCATGCATGTGAATCTAATATTTACAACTCCTATTTTGATGATAGTTACACTAGGGTCATGTATGAAGAACCCATGCAGGCTCTAGAAACTAGAAAGTCATTTGTTTGAGTTGAAAAACATGGTTATGTATGGAAAATCTCAAGGGACTCTGGTGATTGAAGCATGACCACATTGTACATAACTATAGTGCAATGGACATTATAGTTATAGTGTACCCTCATAATACTCTCTGTGAGTTCTGTGAGAGAAAGGTGCTTTCCCTAGAAGCTGGGCGCCATCCCAGGAATGAGTAACAGATCTGCCTCGATGTGTCTAAAAGACTTCGGTGGAAAAGAGGAAAACAATAGCCCAGCCAGAGTAGCTCAGTTGTTTGAGCATTGCCCTGTACACCAAATGTTTGCCATTTTCATTTCCAATCAGGGCACATACCTGGGTTGCAGATTTGATCCCTGGTTGAGGCACACATGGAAGGCAACCTATCATCGGTCTCTCTCTCTCTCTCTCTCTCTCTCTCTCTCTTTCTCTCTCTTTCTTTCTTTCCCTGAATATTCTCAGATGATGATTGAAAAAAAAAGAGGAAACAACAATCATAACTAATTTCTCATGAAATTCAGCTAGGAGATTATTTGAAATCAAATTATTATGACTTCATAAGGTACTAGAATGGGGTACAGAGCTGTGAGCTATGGCAGGCAGTGGGCTAATGTGGTTAAGAACATCGACTGCCTGGTTCAAATCTGGTTCTACCAACTGACTAGCTGACTGATTTTTGTCAAGTATTTCCCTTCTCACGTTTCTAATCTATAAAATGGTAATAGCAACAGTGCTTACTTCACGTCATAGGGTTGTATTGAGAAATAAATGAGTGATTATTTATAAAAATTCTTATAGTGCATGGTGGATAAGTACTATATATGTTTGTTAAAAAAATAGGTTTGATTTTTCCCATACATGAA
This sequence comes from Myotis davidii, assembly GCF_000327345.1. Lineage (NCBI taxonomy): Eukaryota > Metazoa > Chordata > Mammalia > Chiroptera > Vespertilionidae > Myotis > Myotis davidii. Next base: position 1,608,300 of record NW_006287548.1, read on the forward strand.
GGAGGAAAGGGTGATAGGTTAAGGTAGACCATAGTAGTAGTTCTGAGAATAATCTTTAATTTTTAAAGCTGAATTTGATGTTTCGTTTTCACTTAAGAAAGGCACTTGGCACACAGCTAGCAAACATACTGATTCCAAAGGTGAACATTAAATATATATTGAGCATCTTTTGCTTATAGAGATCCTGGCAAGCCCATTTCATTTGAAAACAAAAGAAAACCAAAAACAAAATGAAAAAAGAACCAACCCTCTGAAGACCAATTCTTAAGGCACTGTTGGAACTGCATCAAAAAATCCAGGCCTGGCTTTCCTCTCTTGCTGTGAAATGGTTCTCTTCCTTGTAAACATTTTGTTTAAATTGAAAACCTAGAAGGAAACAGGAAAGAAGGGGCGATTAAGGAGCAGGGCAATTTCAAATGGCTCAAACCTGCCATCTATCTCTTCTAGGTTTCTGGAAGGCCCTGCCTTTTGGCATTTCCCTGGTTCACTCTTCCTGCACCCTCTATCTTGACTCACTTGTCTGCAGGGCAGATGCCTTCTCACTTGTCAAGGCTAAAACACCACCTCCCTTTTAAATCCATCCTGGAAACTCCATTCCCTGCCCTAGGTTTGGTGCCATTTCAGACATAGTGTTTAAAGTAATGTATGAAATGGCATTTGTTAAGATCACGGTGAAAATATTATTGGTGGGAAGCAGTGTGTAAGATAGGGCCAAAATATGAGAGGTTACACACAGGCCAGACATCTGGAGAGCACAGAATGGGTGCCTCCCGTTTCACATGCTGGTTCCATGACTCAGACAAGCTCTGCTGTGCTCAGAGGCTGAGCCTCCTGTTTCCTCCTGGGGCCCTACTGTCCCCCTTCTGAGAATGGTTCATCCTTATGTGTGAACACTTAACCACTTGTTTTTGTATATCTCCCTGTTTCCTCAAGAGTGGAAGTACCCTGAGGGCAGAGAATTGCTTTTCCTCCTGGTAGCCCAGCACTTAGCATATGGTAGGTAATAACGATTGACTGACTGAATGAATGAATGAATGAAGCCAATATGGAAAGAAAGAAAACATAAACAGATTCTCAGATTCTAACAGGTTGTTTTTTTTTCCCTAGAGAAAATATCTGAAATGCAATATTTCAGAAAAGAATAGTGTTTTAAGGGTAATAACTTAAAGGGTTAACCCTAACCCTAACCCTAACCCTAACCCTAACCCTAACCCAACCCTAACCCTAACCCTAACCCTTTAAGGGGTTAGGGTTAGGGTTAGGGTTTTTGTGTTTTCTTCATCCACTGCTGATGAACACATGGACTTCAGCATGAAATTTATTTATATATATTTTACATCTATATTGCAAACTAAGACAGCAGAAGTAGACCTCTGAAGGTATTGTGGCTTTTCTGCATTTTTAATATGGTTCAAACTCAATCCTCCTAGTCACTTTCCAGCTTCCTTCATTTTAAACATGATGGCAGAGGTAGGGGAGAGAATTTTCTCGGAAATGATTGTAGTCAGTCGATTTTAGCTTCAGGTAAGTGCTTTCTTAACAGTTTGAAAATATTTCATTTAATTATCTGCATATTTGGAAAAGTAAATATAGAACCTAAAGAGATGATCATTTAATGTCAGAATATGAGTTTTTCAGTATTTCTAAACCTCTTTTGATAAGTAGATAAATTAGAAATGAGAAGCTTTCTGCAAGTATGTTCCATTAAACATACAAATATCAGGAAAATATTGATCTGGGACCGGATAGACATTTAATGAATATCCATGAACTACTTTCCCCGAAATAAGTTGCTAGGCTACTCTCCGTAATGTTCCTGCTTCTACTTTTTTTTTTCTTTAGGTACCTTTAGTACTTATACAAATAAATTGTGAAAGCACACTACAGCCATTGCTTGTATGACTGTACCCCACACTGGAGAAACACTGTGGACAAAAATATTTGTTCTGTTTTGATTCTACCATATGCATTGTGCCTAAAGAACAGAGGGGCACAATATTTATTGCATCATGTAACATACAACAATTTACTTTAGAAATTTCCAAACTGATTTTTAAAATCCTTCCAATTTTTCAAATTGGTGGCCCAAAAATAACCTGCAAAATTACATATTTTAAAGCCATGAATCTAGGCATCGATTTCAGGATACATTTCTTCTGGCCTAATCTGGAGAAAAATTTTTTATAGTTTTAGCTCATTGCATGATTCCCAACTGATAGTATAACCTAGAGGCCAATATGGACAATTAAGGCTTTGTCAAGCTCTCATAATATCTTCCTACTTTTGAGTATGTGAGTTTTGTGAGATCTTTATCCATAATGTTGTGCTGACTCAGCAAAATGGTTCTAATGTCTTCCTTCATTTAACAAACATTGTGCCAAGTAACATGGTTTTTGCTTGCGATTAAAAAATGAATAAAACATGGGCCTCCCCCTAGAGTATTCTCATTTATATGCCTCTCTCCCTCAGCCATTGAGGAGTACAGACAAATAAATGGAAATGATGATATAATATGGCAGGTGCAATGATTTTTGTATGTACAAAGAAAATATATGGAAAACTAACAAGGGAATTTGAAAATAATTCTTGAAGGGAGGAAGTTGCATGGAAATGCTGAGTCTGAAAGGATGAATAGGAGACAACCAACCAGGCCAACTCCTGGGAGAATGTATTTTAGCCAGAGAAGTACAGAAATAAAGCCAGATGTGAGAAATGGTTTTTCCGAGGAATCACACGCACTCTGGTCTTGCTGAGGGAGTGTCGAGAGATGAGGGGCCAAATCACGAAGGACCATATAAGTCCCACATAGGAGCTTGACATTTATGTTATGCAAGACCACTGAAGAGTTTTCAGCAGAGAGTTTACAAGTTCAGCTTTGCAAAATTAAAGGGTAGAGATAAGAAAATGCTTAGGAATTTGCTCTAATATGACTCAGGCAGAGGTGCAAAATCCTGAATTATATCATGATCCCTTTACGGATATAAACTCAGTGATTCAGTAGTAATTACAAAGCATCCACAGCCACACTTACTTTTTGCCAGTCATTATTCTAAGTGCTTCAAGTGTATTGTTCTGTCTAATCCTCATAACAATCCTATGATAATAGGCACCGTTTATATTCCCATTTTATTGATAAGGAAATGAGGCGCATAGAGATTAAGTAAAGTTGAATTGCTTAGTCATAAAGCTAATAAGTGCCAGAAATATTTAGGAAATAAAACCCACAGATCTTGGATAAGGCAGTAGAACAATTAATCAAGAATAATTAATTGTCGTTTTCACTTTGGTGTAGTGAGGCAGATGAGTGTTCCGCCAACCAACATACAGAACTCAGCATCAGCTTTTAGGCAAAGTAGAGGGAATCAAAGAAATAGGAATTCAAACCTGATATTGTGAATAACCTTATTAAGAGCACTTTTGAGTAGAGGGAAGTGAGGTACAAACCATCCTGCTGTTGTCTGAGAAGCAAATTGGAGGCAAAGCAGTAGAAATAGCTCTTAAGGAATTTATAATCCCAGTGGAAGGCACACGGAGTTAAATTTTATATGCCAGTAACCATTTAAGAGCTCCTTTAATTGAAAGTGACAAAAGTACAATTAAAAAATGTCTCAGTCAAAAAATGAGGAGCATTTTTTTCTGAGTTTGTGGCATATAATCCTTGAGCGAGTGGACTTGCCACATCTTGGGAAGCAGGAGAGGCAGGTGGGGCTCAGGAAACTGGGGAATCCGATTCCAGTCATCGCCTCTGCTTTGTTCTTTCACAGATTCCGTCAGTTTATCTGCAGGCCAGCTTCCTCACCATAGGGCACATGCCTGCTGATAATCCCATCTCCCCATCTCCGGGGAGGCATGAACCCTTTTCTAGGCTCTGGGAAACGAGTCTGATGAGTAACTTTAACTAGGCTTGGGCTACTTTAAATCAGGGTTTGGGGGAGTAGACTATAGCCACACCACATTGGGTACATGGTTTCCAGCATGGGGAGGACCGCAGGACCGGGCAGACATTCCCATAGATGTACACCCAGAGCCAAGGGCAGATAGAAACCACTGATCATGGCAGTGGGTGCAATAGGTCCCAGGGGAGCTTTATGCTGAGCAGTCAGGGAGGCTTCAAGGAGAAAGATACGTCAAAGGATGAGCATCCGAGAGGCATGCAGAATTCAGAGATTCAATTCGTAGCAACAAGGATAGGCAAGCAGTGCTGAGACAGAGGCAGGCCTTAGTGGACAGAGGGGAAGAATAGTGAATGCACTGTTTCTCAAAGAGTAATTGAAAAAACACTT
>NW_006287548.1:1612664-1648425 GCF_000327345.1 Myotis davidii
AATCTGAGCTACAGCCCTGTCTGTTGAATGCGAATCTTTGAGAGGAGGGTCCGGGGAATCTGCTTCGCAATCGAGTGCACTTTGCAATCTCAGTGCAGTGGGAGAATGGTGTCAAGTTAAGTGATGAGGAAGACTCAACCTGGCTTGTGGGGAGCAAGCTGCTTGTTATGGAGATGGTATGGAGATGGAAGAAACCCTTAGCAGCATAGTCTCCATGAATTTATTCAACGATGTAGCAGGTAGAGTGAACAGATCACAAGGTATTTGACAAATGAATAAACACACTGGAGTTGTGGAAAATAAATTAGCTGTAACATTTCACATGGAATGGTGAAGTTGTAAAAACAAACAAAAACAGAAGTAGAAGAAAATGGGACAGATATTCTGTTGAAGAGGAAGGGAGTGGTGAAAAACAGGATAATTTGACATGACTGTAAGGATACCTTGACATATTTTTAAAGGAATAAGCATGTGTTTTTATTCATTCCTATTTAATTCATCATACTTAGTATCATCAGCTTTGTTAAGTAAGTAGATTAGAGCAAAGGCAACCAGCACTATCTCCCTAGAAGGAGTTTTGTCTCAGGCCCCAGAAGCCATGATTTAGGACACAGACTCTCTTGGGTCTGGAAAAGTAAATGCCTCAATTAACTAACCGACATTCACCACATGTAAGAACAGATCAAGTTTTCCCCAAAGATCCTGTGTATATTATTCTGCTCTCTATTTGGTGAAAAATATTTGGCCACGGCACTAATTTTAATCTGATGGTGTTGAACAGGACAACCTGCCCTTTCAGCCTTCCCTTGCCTGGCAGGAGTTCTGACATTTGGTTGCATGGCTAACATCAAGCATGAAGAGAAATTTGTTTCTGGTGAAGCAGTTAAGACAGGTATGCTGACTCTCTCGGAAGGCTGTACCAATGGAGGAATCAGCCCAGCAGAAAGCGCCAAACAAGAGATAATTTTGGCTATTTCCACCTGAGTTAAGAATACAGTGTGTTCAAGTGAAACAAGAACAGCCAGTGTTTTGTAGGTTAGGAGTTGGGACCCACCATCTGGTCTAAGCTTAGAGACTGAATTATGTCACCTTGGAGAAGTAACTTAACTTCCCAGGAATGGTTTCCTCTTCTGTACTTTTTTTTAACTTATGTTTTATTGATTTTAGAAAGAGAGGAAGGGAGCGGGGGAGAAAGAGAAAAACATCAGTGAAAGAGAAACATCCATCAGCTGCCTCCTGCCTGCCCCCCACTGGGGATTGAGCCAGAAATTTGGGCATGTGCCCTGACCAGGCATCAAACTGGCACCCTCTGGGAGCATGGGATGACATTACCAAATGAGCCACACTGCCCAGGGCTATTTTTTTTTTTTTGCCAATTTTTAAAATTTCCAGAACTTTATATTGTCATTAATTCTCAAATTTACTGGTATAAATAAACTTGAAATTTTAAAATAATCTCTGTAGTTATCCCCCCTCCCCATTTCTAATAATGTTAATGTGTGCATTTTGTTTGTTTTTGGTCTGTCTTTATGGAGATTTGTCTGTGTGATTGGTATTTTAGAATTGTTTTCAGAGAAACAGTTTTAGGGTTTTTTAAATCTCCTTTATTCTTCCTGTTCTATTTTATTACCTCGGGCTCTCATTTCCTTTATTTCACATTAGTTTTAAGTAAAGTAAGAGTGAAGAAAGAAATGTTTACATTTTCCTTTCTAGATTTTTATGTGGTTATTTTTCACTTTCTTGCTTTAAATAAATGCACTTAAAATATGTTTTCTCATCAGAATATAGCTACTGGAACTGCATCCTTTAATTTTTGATACCCAATAACTTCATTTGTAATTCATTTCACAGTGCTTTGATTTCCATTGTGATTTTCTCTTTACCCTATGAAATATTTAGTAATACATTTTAAAGTTTATGAACATATCACTCCAGACCCATTGCTAATTTAATCACAGCATCCACAAAGAGATTTATATGGTACTGATTTCTGGTAAAGCAGTTAAGATAGGTATTAAAATAAATGCATACCCCCTACTTCTTTCTCTATTACCTCAAGATTGATTGTTCATTTTGTTGTTCCAACTACTCTTACCTACTTTTTAAAAATTTTTCTACCTTTCTATTTCTGAGAAAGGTGTACTGAAATCTCCACCTATGGTTATAGATTTGTCAAATCATGCTTCTAAATTTGGGAGATTTTGTCTTATGTTTGCTGAGGCTATATTATCAGCTAGTTACAATTCATGGTTGTTATCATCTTGATGCTTCCTTTCATTTAAAGTTTTTCTATTTAGCCATATTAGTAATTTTTTATTAAATTCTAGTTAGTCCAATATATTTACAATCACCAGTTTGTTTTGGTTACAATCTACTTCATGTATTATTCTGTTGCTTCATTTTCAGCCTCTCAGTGTGGTTTTACCTTAGGAATGCAGATAGGGACATGAGGGCCATAGAAACCATGTATATTGAAAATCCACTGTAATTAACTATGTATTTTAATAGATAAGTCCAACCTGTTTAATATTATTATGATTACTGTTCTGTTTGTTATTTCTTATTAGCATTGGACTTATATCCCCCATTTGTTTCTTTCAAATCTACAGATTTTATTTGTATTTTTTACTTGTTAGTCATTAACTGTAGTATTTGTAAGTTATATTATTTCATGCAAAGGAGTTTTGAAGTAGCCTTTCAGCCCTGTGGTAAAACAAGCAGAATTGGCTGAAATGACCATGGGGGCTCACCCTGGGTTGAAAAGTAAGCTGGTTAGGACCAGAACCACATCCTCACCATGAGAGTGACGGGCTGCACTTGAATTCATTTTCAATGGGGCCAGTGGCTCCCGGCATCAGCCACATTTACAGTGAAATTCCAGAGGCCCCAAGATATCCAGGTTCAAGGCAGCTGGCCTTTGCGCAGCACCACGGTGAAGAGCTGGATAGCCCTTGCCGGTTTGGCTCAGTGGATAGAGCATCGGTCTGTGGACCAAAAGGTCCTGGGTTCGATTCTGGTCAGGGGCATGTACCTTGGTTGAGGGCTCCTCCTCTGCCTGGGCCTTGGTCAGGGTGTGTGCAGGAGTCAACCAATCAGTGTGTTTTTCTCATCGATATTTTTCTCTCTTCCCCTTTCTCTTCCCCTCTCTCTAAAAATCAATGGGAAAATATCCTCAGGTGAGGATTGGAAAAAAAAAAAAAAGAGCTGGATATCCACACTGTGCTCTGCCATGTCCCGGCTTCTCCTTTCCTCCTGACACCAGCCGGGTTCCTCTCACACTCATTCTGTAAAATGTATAGTATCAGGGGCATTGGCCCTGTCCTGTGATGCCTATCCATGGCATGTTCACAGAACTCCCTGGCTGGTGCGCAGCTTCCCTTGGGGTCAATGGGATGATCAAGAAACCTGTGCTCTCTCTCTTCTTCTGCCCCCGTGGCTTTAACGTCCCCAACCCTGTTCCTCACCACATTCGGTGGGAGGCTGGAAAGCCATGCTGAGCCCTGCAGTCCCATAGGTGGAGACCACCAAAGGGTCTACATTGCAAGACAGAAATCATCACATACAACCCCCAAAACTTACACATGTACCTCAAAAATATAAATCTCTTTATACGTCCTATATAATAAAGAGGTAATATGCAAATTGACCCTCACACCTTAACACCATCACAAGATGGCAGTGCACACAGCAGGGGCTGGGCAGCAGGGGTGTGGCCAGCAGCCGCTCAGAGCGGCTTCCACCGGGATTCCTGCAGCCCCGCAGTGGCACGGGCTCCCGCTGTCTGCTTTGCGCAGCTTCTGCCGGGGTTTCCACGGCCCCATGTGCGTGCACCGCGGGGTCCTTGTGGCCACTTCACGCTACTTCTGCTGGGGTTTCCGCGGCCCTGCATGCACACCGCAGGTGCGAGGCCCAACGGCCTCTCCACGCAGCCTGGAGACGGGGTATCGGGCCGGCACTCCAGGACTCGGGGCCGTCCTGCGGCGTGCGGAGGTCTCACGTGATTTCACATGACAGGTCACTCGTTATGATATAATATTAGTAAATCTCAAAATTAACAATGTTTAACATTATCTAATAAGTAATCTATATTAAAGGTTCCCCAGTTGTCTTCTGAATGCTGTATTAAATTAGGATTTAATCTAAAACCACACACTTAGTTCAAGAGCACACATCCAATTGCTGTGTCTTTTACGTATTTATAATGTAGAATAGGCTCTTCATTTATTACACTGACTTGAAGAAAAACCAGCCAGTTGTCCTTTAGTATGTCATTTTTTAATCAATTTGTTTTCTTATGATAATTTGACTTGTTCCTTAGTCGCTGTAGGTTCTGTTAACTGAGCATTATATCTAAAGGCTTGATTAAGTTTAAGTTAAATGTTTTCAGCAAGATGACATCATAGGTGATAAAAAACAACAACAGATAATATCGGTTGTATTTTTCACCATTAATGACCTAAATTTGATTATTAGTTTAAGGTGATAGCTTCATCCCTCCATTACCAACCTGAATTTGTTCTACTTGCAATCAGAAATAATTACTTTGGTACTATTTCCAGTTACTGTCGATTGCTTTTATAACATTTGATAATTTTAACCTTATGCAACAATTTCTTTCAATATTATGACACTTTTAAAAGTCTTTCATTTTTTTCTACCCTTGCTAGCATTCTTTTAAAATATAACGCTCTTTCTAGTTTTCAACCATAGCTACTTGAATACTTTGAATTATAATTCATACTAGAGATACAGGAAAAACTTATTTTGTTTTGCTTTTAATGACTAAGTGATTTTCAAAGTAATTAATTTGTTTCATAGACATACCAAATGGTGATAAATGAGTTTTCTCAGACTTTTTCTTCCTTGAGTAACACTTTGGATTCAGACTTTCAGAGATGTAGTGTGTTTCAATCAATTATAATAACTCTTTCTGATGCCTCAGCTTTGGTGAGTTGGAAGCCCCATTAGACTAACCTCTGTGTTCTTGACATGACTTAATATTTATTAGCTTCCTTCCTTTCTGGAACAGATTTCCCAAGATTACCTTTTACCTTCCTTGCCCCAGACTTGGCATAAATCTCCTCTCCAAAGGTCTATGGAGAATGGTGTGGATCTGGGCCAAAATCTAGGTCCTAGGTGTGTGCCTTTTTCCTGGAAATACATTATTTCTGCATCAGTTTCTGGCCTGAGTTAGAAAGTATATGAATATATTTATTTAAAATCTTGAGTTTAAGTCAATACCTATAATTCAGCTTATCATTCAGAGTTTAATTTCTTTGATTTTTAATTGCTTCTCTTCACCCTGAAAGTCTTGATTGCTGTTAAGTTTAATATAATTCCTCATTTATGCTACAATTTTAAAAGTTTAAAAATAATAGCATTAATATGACTACAAACAACAAAGATGCACCATCAAAGGGTTTTGTTCTAAAGTCATTTGAAATGATCTTTTTCACTTTGTGTTTTATTATGTATGTATGTGTGAATAGAGAGATCCATACCTACATGTACATAGTAATTTTTAAAATAAAATTTTGTTACCAAGAATTTCTTTCTAAATATGATTCACTCATAACTCTCTGCTTATTGATTAATACAGTTATGCTTCTTGTTACTGTTATGTATAGATTTGTTTTACCTTAAGCTCAAAACACTGGTAATTAAAAATTTAAAGCCATTAGTAAATTAGACTTAGCAACCTGTTTGAATAATTATACTTGTATGACTCATGCCTTTCCATGATTGGCTTTTTGAAAAATACTATTGTTGCCCAGCTGGAGTGGCTCAGTTGGTTGAGCATAATCCTGTGCACCAAAAGGTTGCTGGTTCGATTCCCGGGCAGGGCACATACCTGGGCTGAGCGTTCGATCCCCAGGTTGGGACCGCTTGATGACTCTCTCTCATCAATGTTTCTCTCTCTGTCTCTCCCTTTCTCTCTGTAAGCATGTCCTCTGGTGATGATTAAAAAAATAATGTTGCTGTACTTTCTTGACTATTTCTATGAAAGAGGATATGTGAAATGTAAACTCTGAATTTCCAAAGATGCCTTTAGTTTGCCCTAACTCTTGGATGATAGGTTATTGGATATGGAATTTGTAAGTTGACAGCTGTTTTTCCTTAAGTTTTAAGAGATTATTCATTGTCTGCAATCTATTATTGTTGATGAAAGTCTAATTATCACTCTTTGATTGAAGGAATGCATTTTTGCTTTATTCTTGACGTTTTACTTTTTCAATCATATTTTGTTTGTGTGGTATTTGAGATGCAATTTCAACCAGAGGACTTACGTCTTCCTTCTCTTTTGAAAATTTATCAGCTATTATCTCAAACTACAGTGATTCTTAACCTTTTTTATATTTTCTTCCTCTGGCATTCCTTTTAGACATTCAGGGGAACCTCTCAAGCTATTCTTGTGGAGTCTAGCTAGTATGGCTTCGGTCGCAGTTGCTAATTTATGTTTCAGGCATACTGCGGAGTTTATCTTGTTTTTGAGTCAAGCTTGTCTTTTGGAGTTTCTTCTTTTTCTCTTTCATTTTTCCCCCAGTGTGCTTTATATAGAGGTGATATCAGTTCTTGACTATTCTTCTACACCTTTGCCGTAAGTCCTTAATGATATTTTTAAATACAAAAAGTGGAAAAATTTCAGTTCTACTTTATTAGGGAATGAATACTGCACATTATTTAGGCAAACTATACTTTAAAGCAAATTCTTTTTCATTGTATAGTGCATCTATATTAAAATTGTAGATGTAAATTAAATTAATTATTTTATGTATTTCTTCTTATGAAACCTATGTACTCTCACACATAAAAATAAACTTAGTACTTTTACTTTTTATAAAGAAATAAGATATAGTTTGAAGTCTATATTTTTGTGATAGTAAATCATGGGTATGAAGTAATATATTCAAGAATCCTACATTAAAGACTGACTACAATTTTGTAAACTGTACTCGAATTTAATATAAGTAAAATAAATAAGGCTACCTGTTAAGAGCCATAACACTGGCTCACAACTATCATAGAGTTTATGATTCAGATACTTTAGGATATAAATAACATTTCCTCACTTTTGTAAAAGTTATTTTAAATAGGAAAATTGAATGTAGTACGGAAGAAAAAACATTCTTCTCTGTAGCTGCATTTATTTACTATTTAAAAAAATTATATTACTTGCTATGGCCATATTTCTTATTTTAATTATACTAATTCTGTTTGGTAACAGTGATAATACAGTTTCTGAAAAACAATATTAAGTTATATTATTGAAATACTAGCGGCCCGCTGCACAAAATTCATGCAAGGGGCTCGCGCCCCTCCTCCCCGCCAGCTGAGGAGGCTGCCTCTGCCTCAGCCTCAGCCACAACGGCTTCTCCCGAAAGTCATCCGGAAGGTCGTCTGGTCTAATTAGCATATCATGCTTTTATTATTATAGATGATGTATGAGAATCAAACTCAGTTCATGGAGAACAAAAATGTTGTTCTTTCTGATTTGTTTGCTTTAAACACCCATTGTTTCTTTTATGTAAATGCTACTATTTTATTGCCTCTCCATACACAGAATTTTTCAAGTAAATCAGGCTGTGTTCTCTTAAAAATCATCATCTTATGACTTAAAGTTGTGTTATATATGTAATTGGTTCTGGCGTTATCCTGCTGTGGCATATTTTGAAAAGATGTAAAAAACTTGTCTTATTTACTTTGAAGTAAGAGACCAAGATAAAACTAAAATAAAATTAAAGGGAGCTTAGACAACATTTCATCTCATGCTATTTTTGAAAAAGTAAAAAATAAAAAAGAAGTCTAAGTGTATATAGCAACCTTGTGTCTTGGTAGTAAGTCTGTAGACATTATCAGATCAATCTAAATTGAGTTAGTGTATATGTGGTAGGCAGAAACTGGTGGAAATTAGTTTATCTTCCCCAGACTCTTTCTGTTTTCTTTGTACAAAATAGGATAAACTCGTTTTTAGACCTGATTAGGTTTCTTTGTTGTTGTTTTTTCCCTCCTTCCCTAAAAGAGCAAGGATAGTCCATATTCTGTTCGATTCACACCAACTATTAGAACAGGAAACCATTAAAAAGCCCTGGTACATGTATGACATTTACAGCTCCTACTGGAAATATGTTGTATACAAAACATGAGACAATTCCAAACAAGAAATATGAATGATTACCCCTTATGCTTTTTAGTTTCACTGGTTATAAATAACATATTGAATCAACAGGTATGATTCTCATGATAGCCATACATGCCAACGACCAAACCTGCAGATATCCCTCTTTATTTTTTTTAACATCTGTAGAAAATGCATTTGATTTGCACCAGACAAACAAAAAGGCTGTCCTGTAGCTAATCTTAGCGGAGGTTTTATGAATTTGTTTGCTTTAAACACCCATTGTTTCTTTTATGAAAATGTGCAATTTTTTCCCTCAGTGGATACATTTATTCCCGGGATTTCTGATTTGTAAGCTTAGGTTTTATTTAGAATATTTGAAGGAAAAATATTTAACATATAATGCTTTCTGAAATATTTTACTAATATGTAAATTGTCTATTTGAGTAAAAACATTCATTGATTACAAATAAATATTTTGAAAGAATTTTATTTAATTAACTTTCATGGTAAGAATTAAATATATTTAGTAATATATCTGCATATATCAAGTGTTTCCAACATATCTGAACTCTCAGATGTTTCTGATATGTGAAGCAATTATCTAATCCTACCTTGAGGAATTTGAAAGCAGAAGTTGCTCTATATCACTATTTAAGAAAAATTATCACACCCTAGCTGGTTTTGCTCAGTGGATAGAGCATCAGCCTGCAAACTGAAGGGTCCTGGGTTCTATTACATCAGGAACACATGCCAGGGTTGCAGGCTCGGTCCCCATCTGCCAATCTTCAGAACCTAGCTTCCTTGAATACAGATAGTCAAGCTGTAATTGGAGGCACCCAAAGACACAGACTGCCCTTTTGTTTCATATACCCTCAAAAAATTTGTCAGCTCTCCAATTTATTTCTTAATAAAAATAATCTTCCAAGACTCCGTATTTTCCTAGGTCGCTTAAACAAATTTTGCTTCACATCAACATATAATTAAATGATACATTATCAGTTTAAATTGCATTTTTGGTGTATTGTTTTGGAATAATGGTGATTTATGGTGCTGCTGACGGCTTTTATAATCGGTATGTGTTCTGTAGCTCACTGAATGTTTTTAACTTTGATCTGGTGCCCAAAGGCAAAAATTGTAATGGGCTTAATTTTATAAATCAAGCTCATTAATAAATAATTTTTTCATTATGACTCTGGAATAAAGAGGGCTATATAGGTAGTAAGGATTTTAAAATCATTACAACTTATAATTTGATGTGGCTTTAAATGGGGCATTGTACATAATATATTGTAATGAGACAATCTATTCTAGCCCTATACATATTTTACACCAAATTTCACAGTGAAAAAATGTTCAAAAGCTTCAAGGAAGTCTCACAATGAATTTTATGTTGTTGTTGTTTTTCACCTAATGCAGAAGTTCTGTACTAATAAACTTTGGTTACATCTTTGTAAAGTTTTTTTCCTTACTAATTATGATAGAAAGATGAATTTTTGAATAAAATGACCAAACCCTCCTTGATGTAAAAAAAAAAAATGTTTAAAATTTATATATAGAAAGTCCAAGTTATCTCAATAACATTTTAATTCACCCTATAAATAAAGGAAAAAAATCCAAAACATAGATTAAGAAACCTTTATTTGCCTAAGGGGGTTAAAGCTCAACCTATCTCCAAGAAAATGAGAAACTTCACTTCTTTTTTAGGTTGCAGAATTTCTATATTTACCATTACCTCATAAGAAATAAATTAATAGATGTTCACCCCAGCTGCCTCACCTATATGAGATTTCTGAACAGACGTATTTTGATATAATGATGTAATACCCTAGACACTATCCAAAAGAAACATTTTACTTGACCTCTACAGTTAAACTTCTTTTTATAAACACACACTTTTGCTTTGTGTTGTTATTCAAACTATGGATCAAATTTTAATAATGAATGCAATCCTCATACTTTTAAAAAAGTAATATTCATCTACAGTAAATATAAAATACCCCATGTCAACAATGAACATCCGCTTGTAATTATTTTAAAGCTATGAAGTTAGATGAGTGTTTTATTAAATAAAATTTTTCAATTTATATAATTAACAGGAAACATCACAATAATTAATTTCTAAAGTGTCCTGTGTTATATGAGAGAATTTTTATACCTTCAGTTTTATTTAATTTTATGACACTGAATGGTTCCGTAATTGCCTCTTAAGGCTTTAAAAAGGTAAACAAGGACGCTAAGAACTGAAAAGGTGGCCTTCAAATTATATAAGTAGCTTCAGGTACCTGAGGTTTTGAATGCTCTGATATGCAGTGTAGATGAGAAGCTGTCTGGTTAACATCTTAGTTGGCTAAGTCTTATAGTATATAACTAGATTTATGCAACTAACCAAGCAAAGGAAGCCAGTCAAAAGCATTGGTCACCAGTGCATCTAACAACTCCAATAAGTTTGCTGTTGGGGACCTCAAAAGTATTTAAAACTGTTGGCTAGTAAGTTGCATTAATTACTGTTTACATATTTAGGACCATATGCTACAAGAACTGCAGATTGGGTTCCATATCATTTTTAGTTCAATTGTTATCATAATTCAAATTCAATACATGTAGTTTAGGACTTCTCAAAGAGTGTTCCACAGATTTCTAGTCCTCTAAATAATCCCAGTTCAAATAAGACTGTGAAATGCTGCATGCTGCATTCCCTCCATGGGGGCTCATAATGTAGCAAATTAAAAATTCTGAGTATTATATAAAATTTTTATATAATTTAAATTAGTTTCCCAAATTTATTTGACCACCGACCCTTTTGCAAGTGCCATTTACCATGAGCCCACAGAAGACGTAAGAAATACTAGAAGTACTAATCTTATTCCATCTCATTAATAACAAGAATGAACCTTAAATCTAACCTGCCAGTTGCACATGGTTTAATTAATTACCAAGTTGTTTTGTGAATATCTAGATGCAGTGGACAGGTGAGTTTGGCAGAAGGGAAGAAGTGTTATTAGTCATGAGAAATGTCTAAAATCATTGTGCTTGAAAGGGCCTAAGAGCCTGGGGATTGACTTCCTTTGGGGCTGTGAGCAAATCGAAGTACTTTTTTTGGTTTTGTTTTTCTTGTTTATCAGTTAAAAATGTCAGACAACCTCCTTTGAGTTCTGAAATTCCATGTCTCAAGACTGATTTTCTGCTTCTTTTTTGTTTTGTTTTTCTTTTTAAAAAACCATGGCCTAGAAATAAAAGTGGTTAACAATTTGATCAATACCCCCTTGCATATTTTCTTAGTATTTTGCTAGCTGTTTGGTTTGATGCATGCCAGCCTGACATAAGAGGCAGCCGGTGGAGTTCATTCATTTACTATTCTCTAGTTCCCTGAGTGAGCTCTCTTACTTGAAGAAGTCAAGAACGAGGAGCCATTCCCTCTACTCCTTAAGTTGTGTTCTTAATGAAATTTTAAATGACTTCCAAATAAATTAAAACCAGTTCAAAGATCTCTTGGAAAATAATTGAAAGGGGTGACCGAGAAATGATAGCAGTAGACAAGCTTGAGGTGAATGTACACTTGGGGATAGGTTAAGGAAACAAGAGTATTAAGGAATAACAAGTATTTAAAAAGCATGTTCTTTTGAATACCCAAATTGTTACTAACCACCTTCACATCTCCTTGTTTTCTTATTTAAACAATAAAAGACAGTGGACCTTAGGAAGTGTGTTGGGGGATGGGGGATAGGAACATAAAGGAACAGGACACATGAAAACTTGCTCCAGTGTCCTAATGCAGAGGAGTTATTTGCGTTTATTACAGATTAAACTCACCTAATGATAAAAATTGTGGCCTCTTATTTTTGACTTAACAACTAGGAATTACTTCATTGAGATTTTAGTCCCAGAGAATTAGTTAATATATATATTAACTAATATATATTAAGAGTGAAGTGTAGTTTATTTAGGGAAAGGTACTCTTTCTATGGTTACATGTTTAACCTGGACTCGTTAGGGGCCATGAAGATTTAGTTAATAAATGAAGGCATTGGGAACTCTGACTCGGTGTTTATAATTTAGCTTTGCTCCTTTTATTCGATGTGACAAAACAGTTTTGTATTTTAAGTTCACTCAGTTGTTATTGCTACGTTATTCTCCATAATTTTTTTTTATTAATTGCACAGTTTCCCTTTTATGTTTTCAGGTGAAAGTATTTCTTTTCCAAAGATGGGCCAAGCTTTTGCTTTTTTATTTTTTCCTCAGTAATTCCCCTTTCTCCTCCACCCAGTGAATGTCATTCAGTTTATTATGGTTCACAGAAGTATTCTGGTAAGGTAGAAATTCTAAGTAAATGTCACTTCATTATTAAAAATTGTAGTATTTTACTTAAAGTCACATTTTTCAGAAATTCTTACAGTCGTGTGGTGATTATAAAACGTGTTTACAAAGTCTTTGTCACCCCTTCCTTCAAGAGCGAGAGTCTGTGTCTCCTCTTCGTGAATCTGTAGTTTACCATTCGTTAATATCAGTTACTCATTTGTAACCAGTAGCCTGCAGCAGACATTGTGTGACTTCTGAGATGAGGTCACAAAAGGCCACATAGCTCCCATCTGATTCCCTGGGGAAAGTCACTCTGGAGTAAGGCAGCTGCCAGCAAGTTCTACTACTCAGAGTCCCTCTAACTGCAAAGGCCATGGCTAGACAAGCTAATTGACAACAGAGGCAGAGCTCCTAGCGCCCAGGCTGCCTACACTGTAGCCAAGTGAGGGTGCCATCTTAGATGCCCAGATCTGTGCAGCTTTCACTGCAGCCCCAGGCTACATCCGACTGCAACCTTGTAAAAGACCCCAAGCGAGAGCTGCCCAGCTTAGACCTGCGAAATTCCTGACCCACAAATCTGGGGAATCTAAATATATATCTTAATTAATACCATTCAGTTGGAGGATGTTTTGTTATGCAATAACAGTAGCCAGGACAGGTACCAGTAGGTCCATTAAATAGCATAGACCTGTTCCTACAGGATATAATATATTATTTAAAAAATCATGATTTTTAAGAAGTATTTTACCTCCAAGAGCTCAACCCATGATTATATTATTATCTTGCAGCTCGATCTTTAAAAATAAGCAATGTATTCTTCTAATTATGCATAGAATAATATGTGTTGAAAATGTAAATCATACATTCGTATTTCAAAACAAAACCATTTAATAGAATTATGTTAAAGTGAAAGTTAACAGGCTATAATTTATTGAATTATAAAATCATAGGCAGTTGCCTTAATTTATATTCTAGGGTTCTAAGAGATTTTGTATGCTCATATCTTACTACAACCATTTGTCAGGAGCTCAACTTGCTGAGCTCCTGTGGAGATTAGATCTCTTCATGTCTTCACTCAGAGCCTTTTCTTTATTTTATGTACCTTTTCTAGTATTTATATTATAGAAGTAATATATTTACATGCTAAACAGCTGATTTAAAAAAGAAGAAAATGAATGTTGGCCTCTCTGACTCCTATTCACTCCCAAATTCAAAGGCCAATACTGCTTGCTCACAGTTGCTGTTCTTACATTTTGTTGGTAGCTATCATATAATTTTAAATTAATTATTATATTACTAGAGGCTTGGTGCATGAAAATTCGTGCACTCGGTGGGTCCCTCAGCCCAGCCTGTGCCCTCTCACTGTCCAGGACCCCTCAGGGGATGTCTACCTGCCAGCTTAGACCCGGCTCCCCAGAGAGCCGGGCCTAAGCAGTCAGTCAGACATCCCTCTGGCAGCCTGGGAGCCCTCAGGGGATGTTCGACTGATGGCTTAGGCCCACTCCCCGCAGTCGGACATCCTTAGCACTCCTGAGGAGGCAGGAGAAGCTTCCACCACTGCAGCTGTCAGCTCAGCTTGTGGCGGAGTGTGGCTCCCACTGTGGGAGCACACTGACCACCAGGGGTTAGCTCCTGCATTGAGCATCTGCCCTCTGGTGGCCAGTGTGCATCATAACAACCAGTCGTTCCCAGTCATTCTGCCTTACCCTTTTATTATAAAGGGTTCCCTCTCTTGCTATGTCAACTTAATATAATGCATGCTCTTGACTGCCTGCAACCATAGATGAAGGATTTCATACGCTTACATTATCTCCCACCTCCCACTCACCTCCTCTACTTCCTGATGGCTACATATAATTTTCAGGTTTATGACTATCTTTTGAATAATGGTTGCTTTTATAGCATTAAATAATACATTTAAACATCTATTTCTTGATTCTCCTGCCATGGGCAATATTTCTTATGCTTTACTATGAAGAAGAAGGAATTAGAAGCCCGTTTCCTTATTTAAATTTTCCTTGATTTATTACTCTATTTATGTGAGTTATTATTTTTACCTAACATCTCATTCTTCTACTGTTGATAAATATTTGTTTTTTTCTACTTCAAAACTATTATGAATAATGCTTTTATAAACATTCTTGTACTTGTCTTTTGGTGCACAGATGTACACATTTTGTTGAATCTGTACACTTAGGAGTTAAAGGCTGTGTGCTTGGTACCAGTTTTCCAAATGGCTGTTCTAAATTACCCTGGCACCTGCAATAAAACAGAGGGGGTCCGTAGCCTTACCAATAGTTGATATTGTTTGGCTTTCTCATTTTAACCGTTCTGAGAGGTATATAATGGTGTCAAATTAGGGTTAAATTTGTGCTTCCTTGGTGACTAATGAGATTGAACACCTTTTCATATGTTTATTAGCCATATTTTTACCTTTTCCTATGAAGTATTTATCTAGATCTCTTGCCCATATTTCTATTGGATTTCCTGGTCCCCTCCTCTCTTTCATTGATTTGTAGGCTTTCTTTATTCTCTATAAGAGCCCTTCTGTTGAAAACATGTGTTGCAGATATCTGTTTGTGGCTTGCTGTTTTCACTCCCTGTGTGGTGTCTTTTGATTAAGTTATTTTTAATGTAGTTCAATTTATCAATCTTTTATTTTATAAATAGTGCTTTTGTGTCCTGTTAAATATTTTTCCCTATCCCCAAATAGTGAACATATTCTTCTTTGTTGTTTCTGAAAAGCTTTGTTATTGTTGCCATTCATTTGTAACTCTATCATCTACCTGAAATTTATTTTTTTTCTGTGTTGTAAACTAGAGGTCGATTTTTTTCATATGTGTATGCACAATTGACCCAGCGCCATTTTTTAAGGGAAAAAAGATAATTTTACTTACTTATTCCCAATCATTATGTTTTTATTCCCTTTTCTTACCTAACTGCATGGTTCCAATGTGAAATAGAAATGGCAAAAAACAGATATTCCGGCCATCTTCCCATCTTAGTAAAAAGCATTCAGTCTTTGCCATTAAATATGGTGTTAATCTCTTGTTAGGTTGAAGAAGGTTTCTTCTATTCCTAATGTTCTGGGAGTTTTTAATCATAGTATTTTTTTTTAATATCTCTCTTTTCTGTTCCGTTAACATGGTGAATTACATTGATGGTTTTTTTAATGTGAAATCAAGCTTGCATTCTGGATAACCTCATTTGATCAAGATACATTATCCTTTGTGTATATTGCTGGGTTTAATTTGCTAAGATTTTATTAAAGATTGGTCTCTGGTTTTCTTTATGGGCTAATGTCTTTATATGATCTTGGTTTCAGAATAATGCTGATCTCATAAAATGAGTTAGAAAGTGCCCCCTGCTTCTCTATTTCTAAAACTTATAGTAGGACTGGTATTATTTCTTTCTAAGATGCTTGTGATGTGGGCATCTGGGCCTGTCATTGCCTGGTGGGAGGTTTGTAATTATAGATTGAAATTCTTTATATGGCATAGAGCCTTTAAGTTCCATCTTTTTTACTGTGCTGGAATAGGTCATTTGTATCATTCAAGACATTTACCGGTTTCATTGTAATAGACAGATATATTGCCATAAGTACTATTTTTTGTTTATTTTTCTTTACCTGTCTATGGAATCTGTAGTGGTATTCCCTCTTTCATTCCTGACATTGGTAATCCGTTTCTTTCCACTTACTTAATAGGTTATTCTGGCTAACTATTTGTGTCTTCAAAGGATCAGTGTTTGATTTAATTGATATTTATTATATACATATTTCCCATTTTATTAGTTTCCATTTTTTTCATCTTTCTTCTTCTTAACTTTGATCTTCTTTAGCTTTCTATAGGGGAAGCTTAGATAATTTATTTTAGGAGAGATTACACAACTTCAGACCAATAATTTGAAACCTTTGCTTAAATGGAGAATATATTACTAAAGCACTTTTATGAAAAATTAAACCCACAAATCAGACATATATTTATAAAGGAAATTGAATCAAAAGTTAACATATACCCATTTTAGAAGGGGGATGGAGTCCCAGACTATTGGCTAGGAATATTCTCCCTGGTGCTCAAAGGGCAGGTAATCTCATGGGATAAAAATGAATTAAAGACTAGAAAGATGCCGGTTTGGCTCAGTGGATAGAACTGAGGCCTGCGGACTGAAAGGTCCCAGGTTCGATACCGGTGAAGGGCATGTACCGGGTTTGCGGGCACATCCCCAGTAGGAGATGTGCAGGAGACAGCTGATCGATGTTTCTCTCTCATCGATGTTTCTAACTCTCTATCTCTCTCCCTTCCTCTCTGTAAAAAATCAATAAAATATATTTTTTTAAAAAAAAGACTAGAAAGATGTATAGACAGTACTCTCCAACTTACCTTGTTAGTATATCGTCAGTATGTTCTTAATACCAAAGCTAGGTAAGAATAAAATGAAAAGGGCAAATTATAGGCTAATTTCACTTGTGAAAATTAACACCATAATAGGAAAAGGACAAACTTTGGTTTTAAAAACCTTAACAGGTTCATTACAAATACATCTTTTTTTATATTAATTTTGTTTATGTGTGCTTCCTCATTTTCATTTTTTCTCTTCCTCGGTCTTACCAATGGATTTCTGTTTCCTTTCTTTCATTTTTGTTTTGCTTTTTTTTAGTAACCAGTTTTTTGACTATGATGTTTTTAGCAGTGGCTTTATTTTCTTTCATTTTTTGTGTTTGCTTTTATATTTGTTATGACTCTTTTTCCTTTCTTTCAGTATATTTTTTAACTTAAAGCCTCATTTTTTTTCTTTACTATTTAAGAACATTTTTAGCCCCGACGGTGTGACTCAGTTCTTGAGTCAACCCATGAACCAGGAAGTCGTGTTTCGATTCCTAAGTCAGGGCACATGCCTGGGTTGCAGGCTTGATCCCCAGTTGGGGCATGTAGGAGGCAGCAGATCAATGATTCTCTCTCATCATTGATGTTTCTATCTCTCCTTCTCCCTTCCTCTTTCTGAAATCAATAAAAACATATTTAAAAAAAAACAATTTTAAGCTCTGTGTTATTGAAAAGTTTAAACATGCACAGAAGTGGTTCGGTATAATGAACCCCTATGTACATGTCAGCTATTTTCCATAATTAGCAATATATTCTCATCTTGTTTAATCCAGTCTTCCTCTTTAATTTTCCTTTATTACTGAAAAGTGACTTCCAGACATCATGCCATATTTCAGTGCACATCTCTAACAGATTGGAAATCTTAAACATAACCTAACAAAATTAATACATGCTTATTTAAATATCACTTGATACCCTGTCCATACTGAAATTTATTCAGATATCTCCAAAACAATATTTAAGAGTCAAATTTGATTGTGGTAGAATCTAAATTGTGTTCACACTTCTCATTTATTTGTTGTGATCATAGGATTCTAATTATAGAACTATCCTTCCTCCTATTTTCTTTTTTATTTTAAGTTCTTTGAATTTGAGGAAAAACCAGGTCATTTTTTTACTGCACATAATCCTACATTCAAGAATTAGCAGATTGCTGCCTTGTGGTATCATTTAAGTTGTTTTTTTTCTTTCCCTGAATTTTCTGTAGTTAAATGTAGAAACTTGATTGGATTCTGGATCAGTTCTTTTGGCAAAATTATTTCATAGGTGGTTCTGGGAACTTGCTACCTTTTGAATCACTTTTGTGGGGAACATAATACCTCCTTCATAAAGTCCTCCATTGTACTTTCATTTGATGTTTTTATCATCTGTTGCAGGCTGTCTTTTTTAATATAAATATTCAAGTTTTTAAATGTTATGAAATTAAAACAACAACACATAGTTATATGCATTTCTACATGTTCATTGTTATTTGCTCCCCGATAGATGAGTTAGATACCTGCTTTAATTTTTTTTTTCCCTACTATGTGGGTGTCATACATAAATATGTCATAGATTCATCTCTGTTGTAGCAAATGGTAAGATTTTATTCTTGTTTATAACAAAGTAATATTCCATTGTATATACATACCATATTTTCTTTTCTTTTAAACATTGAATCATATACTTTATTATTATTTTTTAAATCCTCACCCAAGGATGTTTTTCTATGGATTTTTGGAGATAGTAGAAGAGAGAGGGAAAAACAGAGAGAAATATTAATGTGAAAGAGACCAGGGTCCAGGCTGGGAAGCAGCCTGCAACTGAGGCACGTGCCCTTGACTGGAATCAAACCTGGGACCCTCCTGTCCACAGGCCAATGCTCTATCCACTGAGCCAAACTGGCTAGGGCATACCATATTTTCTTTATCCAATTGTGTATTAATAGGCACGTAGATTGCTTCCATATCTTGGCTCTTGTAAATGCTGCAATGAACATAGGGATGCATATATCTTTTTGAATTAATGTTTTGAATTTCTTCGGATAAATACAGAGAAGTGGGATGGCTGGGAAATATGGTAATTCTATTTTTAATTTTTTGAGGAGCCTCCATTCTGTTTTCCATAGTGGCTGCACCAATTTGCAATCCTACCAACAGTGCATAAGGGTTCCTCTTTCTTCACATCCTTGCCAAACCTTGTTTGATTTCTTTTTTTGATAGCTATCTGACAGGTATGAGGTGATATCTCATTGTGGTTTTCATTTGCATTTATCTGATGATTAGTGATGGTGAGCACCTTTTCCAATGTATATTGTCTATCTGTATGTCCTTTTTGGAAAAATGTCTATTCAGTTCCTCTACCTACTTTTTAATCAGATTTTTCATCTTTGTGGTATTAAGTTGCATGAGTTCCTTATATATTTTGAATATTAACCCTTTAACAGATACATCATTAGTAAATATATGCTCCCATTCAGTAGATTTTTGTTTTGTTGATGGTTTCCTTTGCTGTGCAAAAAAATTTACTTTGATGTAGTTAAATTTGTTGACCTTTCTTTTTGTTTCTCTTGCCTAAGGAGACATGATATGATTATTTTTGCTTTAAATAACAAATGTCTGTATTTGTCATTCATCTTTTCCCCTTGATATTTACATATTATAAAAAAAATTATTGGTGGCTTCACCTTTTTTGAACTTTTATGTTTTAAACATCAAGTTAAGCATTACTTAAATATTGTAGGTATTTCCTATCTAATTATCAACCCTAAAAGCTTTAAAGCTATTTTGATACTTAGTAAATATTTACATTTGAATTATATTTGAAGGTGTTTATTATTTATATTCATCCTAGGAGTGAAATATGGCAGTGCATCTTTCCATTATTTTCTCAGATTGATAAACAAGTGGGTTGAATGGATGGAAATTATTATCAGACATTCTTGTATGTTATGTAAGACGATATATAAGCTTTAAATATGATCAGACTTGTTCATTGAAGAAAAGAACGTGGAGTACTGAAAAACAATGAAAGGTCAAGGTCCATACCTTCTACAATTTGTGATACTGTTGATAACACAGAACATCTTGCTTTCTTGGTTGTGTAGCTTTATTAGACAGTGGGGATTATGATCACTCGGTATAGATTCTGGCCCCTCAAGTGAAGAAGTGCTGATCTAATTAATTGTGGCATTTCTAACCTTAATTAATTTGCTACTATAGTGAGGATTTCAACTAGACCTACTGTTGTTTGTTCCCACAGGTGACAGTTATTATTATAGAAACTAGAGGCCCAGTGCACAACTTGGGGAGGAGGGGTCCCTCAGCCTGGCCTGAGCCCTCTCACAAACCAGGACCCCTCGGGGGGATGTCCTTAGCGCTGCTGTGGTCGCTGCTGAGGTGGTGGGTGAGGCTCCCGCCACCACTGCTGTACTTGCCAGCCATGAGCCTGGCTTGGGTGGGAGCGCACTGACCACCAGGGGGCAGCTCCTGCATTGAGCGTCCCCCCCCCCCCACACACCCCGTTGGTCAGTGCGCATCATAGTGACTGGTCGTTCCATTGTCTGGTTGATTTGCATATTAGTGTTTTATCATATAGGATAATACACTAGTATTGAAGTTCAGCTCTGTGGAAAGCCATAGCGTGTGGATGTATTTACATGACAGGAGCACTTTAAGTGGGCTCTCTGGTGGCCTCTTTATTTTCCAGGAAAATGCTCACAGAACATGAGAGGCTGAGACTGAGCTCTTGCGTTATGTGGGAGCCGTCACAGAGGCCTCTCTCATTTCCTCAGAGACCCAGGCATCCGTTTGCACCTAGTTCTGCATGGTTTGAGTTGCCTCTGCATCAGTTTTATTTCAGTTTTGAAAACTTTAGTTACAATGACCATATTTTATTACTAAATATTTTTGCCATGTTTTAACAGTAATGAGTCCCTTGCTACTTTATACATTTTTCTGCATTGGAGGGGATCTTTGGGAACACTCCTAATGTACAGAGAAGCGAGTCTTCGAACAAAATATGGTCTGTGCAAGTATAAGAGAAGGGAAGGCTTCGGAGCAGTCCGTCACTCCCCTATCCACGCACATGGCCCTGGATGAGTAAGCCCACAAGTGTTGGAGCGGGTTCCTCTGTATCCAGCCTCTACAAAAACGAAGGGATGAATTAAATTGTGTGATTTGAGGAATATAGCAATTCAAAATCAGATGCCGAGACCACTAAGCCATCCCTTCTGGCACATTGTAAAGCATGAAGCTGTAAATATAGCAGATAATTGAAATTTAGATTTTAGATATGGGCATTGTTAGCCGCCCTCCTCTAGCTTTCATTGCTTAGAGTCTTAGAAGTATATTTAACAGTTCATATTAATGCAATTCCTGTGAAAATTAATTAAGCTTTTAAATTTTTTCTCCTGTTTTTTTTTTAATTTTTTTTTATTAGGAGACTGTAAATAATAAGAACAAAGGAAAAGTGTCTGAACTTAACAGTGCATCTAAACTGAAGATGAAAAGTGTTCTATAGATTGAGAAATCGGTTTGTGTTCTTCTTTGAAGTTTCAACTTAAAAAAAAAAACACAGAATAAACCACAAAAGCACTTACATGTTCCTCCATTAGTTAAAGCTGCCATTCTTTTTTGTTCCTCATATAATGTACTTCCCATAAATTAGTTGCTTCTTTTTGTATACTAATCAATTGACAGTGGTCTTTAGACTGAAATTAGGCACTTTATAATCCTAGCAGCCCCACTTCATCCACTGTGCCATTTGATCAGTCAATTTTCTCCTTTTTATAGTCGTCTTCAATATGATGGGAAAAAACACTGTCATATTTTAGCAATTCTCTGCACTTCATAAAACATCTTTTTGTAATGCGACTATTTGAGTAAAATGGAGCTAAAGTTAAGAGTTTGTTGAAATGATATCACTTTATCCAAAAATAGGTAGAGCAAAAGTAAAAGTCTGTGGTAGTTTGAATGGGGAATCAACCTGAAAAGTATGTCATTTCATCAGTGCTAGTATTAGATGTTTCAGGTTGCAAAATAGTATGACCAATGATAGCATCATTTAAAAACAAAACAACACAAAAACACCTCTCCCAGGTTTAATGTGATGCTGAGCACAGTAGCTATTCGGGGTGGGAACAGGCGGAATGGAATAGCACCATTCCACATGGGTATTGTGTGCTGTCCAAAACCCATACCTAAGAAACTCATAAGGCTTGGTTTCAAATGTGTCCGTGGATTTATAGGGGACAGGAAGGTTAGGCCAACCGCTCCAGTCCAGAGCAATTCTATATGGAGAGCTCTTTCTAGGTAGAGGTGTCCAGATGAATGTGATTCTAAAATACAGTCAAGTAAATGACATCAGGTTTTGAGGAGTTTGCAACTGCAAACTAAAGTTTTTGTATCGAGGCTAATCCAGGCACTCACCAGTCTTTCCAGTGCAGGGGTTCAGAACAGCCCTCCCCAAGATGTGCCATTTGGTCACATGAACTATTTTGAACTGAAGGCAGTCGAGACCCTGTGAGCTTAAGAGAAAAATGTACCTCTCTGTTAAATAATTTAAATTAGGAGCCTTGCCCATAATAAGAGTTATCAGCAGAAGGATATTCTGTGACCTATTTATGGGGCAGGGCATAGTTCTAATTACTGAACATCTGCTTTTCTTATCATCCTGAGAATGACCTCCTCCTCTCTGAAGCCCCATGGTGCCTTACCTCATCCTTATTGCAGAATGTCCTACATACCTCGTTTTCCATTTCTGTCTCTGAACCTCTTGTGTATGTGGGGTCTCTGACGCTCTCACGCACGGGGTTCCCATATGTATGTATGTAATTAAATTTGCTTATTTTCTCTTATTAATCTGTCTTATATCAATTTGATTGTCAGAGCATCCGGAAAGAACCGAGAAGGGTACAGGAGAGTTTTATTCTCCTCCATACCCGTAACAGACCCACACACTGAGAAGTTATCATTAGCACCATAATGGAACCTGAGAGTCAGTGATACATTTGATAGTTGTACAGAGTCAATTCCTTTGGAGGGAAAGATTAAAACTTGACAGAGTTTATACTTAAAAAATCCATTATCTTAAGACAAGAAGTCTAGATGCATGGATACTTGGAGGATTGAATTATTTAGGTAGACAAAAGCAATTCATCCCCCAAATCCAGCTTGTGACAGAAACCTTAACAGAAATTCAAAATAAAATAAGTAGATTGGTATATTACTTTGTAAGATAATAGGGGAGAATGTAATAAGCTGGATTTGGGGGGTGAATTGCTTTCAAAAATAATGGGAGAAAAGCCAACCAATTTTGCTCTGTTTCAACTCATTTGGATCATAACCATAAGACTGTACTGAAAGAGAGCTATGTTAATTAAAAATTGGCTCTCGATTTTCACTTTTTTTAGTCCAAAAGCCTGGAAATAGAGTGGGACATATTCAGATCACTGACTTTTTCTCTTCTTTTTCTAATTCTTTTAATGACTTTCTGCATCTTTTTTGCCCCCTAGTCTCAACTTCTTTGTATTGGAGGGGAGAAAAATATCTTGTTCCTTCGATCCTTCTAGATTCAATGTTTGGGATTCAAGAATCAAATTGATAAAAGTACATATTAATACAAGAAGAAAGTGTTAACTATGTGCGTACACATGCACACTGGGAGTTTGCAGAGTGAAATGCGGCTCAAGGAGGCGGCCAAATGATTAGCGCTTACATACCCTCTTAAGGGAAACCAAGGAAAAGGGTCTCGAGGACCCCGGGCTTAGCGAGCAAGTTATGGCAGGTGCAGGGAGGAATGTGCGGTAAATAAGGGTTGTCCTGTTATTTCAGGTGGTTAGGGAGACATCTTCCCAAATGAAAGTTTTCGTCACAAAAGGGGAAATTTATACTTTATTTTTAGGAAGTTAGGGTGAGGTAAGGAGTAGTTCCTGTGTCTTCTGGTCCTCAGTGGCCTTTAGCTCAAAATAATCCTGATGTCAAAGAGGTGTGCTTTGGAGTGACACATCCTGGTACCCTTCAGTGCCAACAATATTTATTTCTATGAATGACTGCTGACGTCAGCGTGCAAAGTATATAGAATGGTGCAAACCATAGGACCCTTCTTTTCTACAAGTTCCAAATATTTGTGCCCAGACATAAAGCCACGTGCCATCTTTTCTTTTAATTTATTGCTTTTTAGAGTGAGAGGAAGGGGTGCGCGCGCACACACATGCACACACACACACACAGAGAGACAGAGAGAGGTGAGGAAAACATTGATCAGTTGCCTCCCACATACCCCCAAACAGGGATTGATCCCGCAACCTGAGCACGTGCCCCAACTGGGAGAGGAACCCACCACCATCCAGTGCACAGTACGATGCTCCAACAGAGCCGCACCAGCCAGGGTTAAACCACGTGTACCGTGATGAGGACACCTCACTACCTGACAGGAGGGCAAGGTGACCACAAACAAGTGGCCTGCCCTGGCTCCTTTCACTGACCATGGCAGCCTACTGCTGTGTGCCAGCCCCCGACTCATGACACATTTCTCTTTCTGGTGAGATGAGGGTCGGAAGCCTGAAATCTCATTGATTCTCATTTATGGAGCTAGGGGGAAGACTGAGTCCATTATTTTGTTCAGACTACTCCTTTACATCCAGCGGATGTCCTAACCATGACCCTTTCTGCATGCATGTATTTCAGACTTCAGGAATGAATACAGTAAAAAACAAGCTTTTTCTTTATTGTCATATTTGGAATTTGATATTCCTTAAAAGAACTTCACCCACAGAAAATTAAGCAATATATCTGATTATACAGAACTATTATTTTTGCTTCCTATTGCCATTCTTTCTGAAGAGCTATCGAATGTTGTGAGTTAATCTGCTGTGATCGCCTCATTGGTAAAGAGGTCATTTGCTGCATTTTGTAAAGAGGCATCACCTGAGTGGGTGCCTCGGCGACAGTAGAAGTGTCACCCTTGTGATAGGAAGAGAAGAGAGGGGTTTACATCACCACTCGGGTTAAAAACTCTTATCTGTCAGGAAGCATGCACTTCCCTAAGCAAGCCTGGGAGTTCATTAAAAGTGTGCGGTTGCATCACTGGTTAGACATAGCTGAAGGCTGGGGTGAGGGTGTTGTGGCAGAAACCTTAACAGAAATTCAATATAAAGAAAATCTCTTAAGTTCAGGCCAAGGGAAGCTCTGATTAGAAAGATTTCTCTCTTTTTTTCCACTTGAGACTGTTTTGTTGCGTCATATAGCATTGAGTAAGTGATCCAGTATAGATTTGAAAAATACCTGCTTCATTTTTTAAACTATTTCTCTCTGTTATCTCATCACTTATTAAAAGTATAGTTCAGGGAACTGTCAAATATTTACAAGTATTAATAAATTGACACTTTGCTGAATGGCTAGAAAGATACAGTTTCTCTTTGGGGGATTATTTCTGTGTTCAATTTTGGAAAAAAAATACACTGACGCATGTTTCTCTGGGAAGGAGTGTGGGGTGTAGTCTGGTTCACAATCACACAGCAGGGTGGGTGGGTTGGCTTGTTCACGACTCATTCATTCAATCAATTAGAATATCCGCTATAAAATAAGCTGATAAAACTCAAGCAGAGACCCCAAGGTGGTTGGACATGGCCTGGTTTTAGACAACTTTGTAAAACCATGTCCACCTTCATGAGGATTTCGGATGGCATTTACCAGTGTTAACTGAGTGTAGGTACTGTTCTTTTTGAAGCCGAGTGAAAGGGCAGGTGGGAGAGAAATGGTAACGATGTACATGTGATGGGCAAAAGATTGGCTCAGTAAATTGGGGAAGCCCTTTATAAAGCTGGTTTATAGCTCTTACCTAAGAGGAATCCAAATTTATAAACAATCCATGAATATCATCCTCTACCAGTTTTCCTTGCTTAAATTTCTTGTCTACAGAATTGCAGCATAACTATGCCTGTTTGATGGATCTGAATAGGATTCAAAGATTATGACATATATGGTATTTGGATTAAACCATCATTGTCTAATAGAATTAACTCTAAAATTGTGAATTAAGAAATCTGATTTGAGTATATTTTTCCACATACTTCTAACAGTTGCCTAGGGCCAGTATTGGAGGCTGAAAATTAGTCCACCCCAGAAGATCCAACAAATGGACTAGTGGACAAGAACATCAGACCTTTAGTACTCACAGATTTAACTTTTGAGATGTCATGTATACTGCATGCAAGCCAAAGGTCCAGAGCGTAGTGTAGTTTGTGATTTTGCCACAGCATAATGTGAATCACTCACACGGGGAGCTCTGTGTGCAGGAGTTGCAGCTTATCAAGGAGGCGTCAGAAACGATCGCAGCATTTGTGACCTATTTTGAAGGGATCTTTGTCTACACTGCACCTCTCAGCTTCCTGGGGTTCTCAGGAAAGTTTGGGGCAAGTGTGTTCAGTAGGATATCCTCCCCACAGTCACTTAGGCTCTTTATCTGTAGCAGCTACCACCTGCCCTATTCAGATATTTTTCCATGTAGCCATCACTATTTAAGGATCCGTCTGTGAGAACATTTTATTATCATTGCTGTATTACAAATCTCTTATGATCCTGTCACAGACATGGACTTGGATTAGCAGCTAGACATCAGGTCTTAACCTTGAGATCATAGTCAAGATTGGGGAGTTTGAAAAGCCCTAAAATTTTATGTAGAATTACTAGGTGTATTTTTCCTGGGAGAGGAAGCATTGCTAGCATTAGTTTTATAGATGATGCCACGATCCCCCAAAAAGTGAAAAACACTGATTTAGATGGAGAATGGTTAATTTATGTTCCTCTATTTGCACATATGTGTTGTTTCACATGGAAAGGGGTTGAGGTTGAAGAAAGAATAGCAGCGTAGTTTGTCTCTGACTTGCACTCAGATGAGTTGAATTAGGGAGCATACAAGGGACACAGTTGAAAGGTCAATCACAACAGTCTTCTCTGAAGCCTATTGCTTCTTGCTCCTCAAAATGAGCTCGTGTGTGGTGTGTGTGTGTGTGTGTGTGTGTGTGTGTGTGTGTGCGTGTGTGCGTGCGCGCGCACGCTTCTGTACATCTCCAACACTTAGCACATTGCCTAGCACGAAAGGGCATCTCTGTAGATGTGAACTGAATGAACCCTCTTTTGCTTGTGGGTTTCTGGCCCTGAGCTGGCATACCATTTGCTGTGCTTTGATTCTCAAGAGCATCTCATGGATAAGTAACAGGGACTTGGCCTGGAACCTTGCTTTTGGCTTCTTATGTGTGACTTTCCTTCTGGTTACAGTTTCTGCAACAGGAGGAAGAAGGAGGTACGGAGTGAATCCAAGTGTTAGGGCATCGGAAGTGGAAGTCACAGGATGCCAGTGAGAGACCAGGCATGGAAGAAGAAAGATAAATAAATTAAAACCATGGGACAGGAGGACATGCTGGGGACCAACTTGGAGAGTGACAGGTGAAGGCAATGAGAAGGAGGCTGCAGGCTCTTAAGGAGGAAACAGGGATCTAGTCTAGAAACAGCCCCAGATGGGAGTTGGCAGCATAAAGTAGAGCATGTCCTACTTCAGAGGCTGCCCTGGAAGTGGCTCCCTGGCAAAGTCACTTTTCATTTAAGTCAAAGTAGAAGAGGGAATACCTGAAGAAATTCCTAAGCGTGTGAAATAGTTCCGGGGCCTTCTTGAAAATAGTGGGAGAGAAGGGTTTGGAGGCATTTGGGAAACGTTGTCCCACTGAAGGGTAAGGAGGTGCCCAAGGAGGGAAAACATTGGGAGAAGACAATTGACCTGAGATTTTTTTTTACCTTGACGGTGTTTGCATCTAAAGAGATGGGCTACCCAGAAGAAGAGGAGAATGGTACAAGTTCCTCAATGGTATGGCTGCAGTGGCAGGGCCTTGCTCACAGCCCTGCCTCAGGTGGGAGGTCCCCACCATGCTCAGCGATCTCCAGTCCAAAGGTTCAAGATCTGGAGGTGTCCGCATGGCAGGGTCCCCTGCCAGCTGGCTTCCAGTGATTGTGGAACTTAGATGGTTTTCAATATTGGTTCAGATACAGTTTATAAATAATGAAAGCCATTTTAAATTACATTATTATAAATAAAATATAAAAGCACATATGAAGAAACATAGCCAGCCAGGTACAAATAGGTGCCGACTCTCTTACTTCAATTATTTCAATCCATAAATAAAGATTAGCTTTCAGTTCCACTTTAGATTCTCCTGCCTGAGATGCCTCTGGCAATGGTTCCAGCTAGCTTGCCGCTTTGCATGCAAAGACAGTGTCATGTGCATCTTTGAAATCCCCTCATCGAGTCCAGCATAATAGTCCACATGTTGTAGAGGGTTCATAAATGTTGGGATATGTTTTCTTCCATTGAACGTTACCTAAGAGCTGTTAAGGGGGAGGATTCCTAAGGAAAGGATTTCTTTATAAACACCTCTGAAGTGGAATATTTATCAGATCTAGGCCTGTGCTAGGCGACAGGTATACAAAAACGGAGAAGACCTATTCTCCACCTTAAGCATATCAACCAAGCATGGGAGACAAACCTCTAAAGGAATCATTGCCTACCCTGAGATGAATGTCATTGTAGACCATTTGCATGGTACAAGGGTGGTCCTGGGGAGCCACACTGAGTCTGCACAGAGTGCTTAAGGAGAAAGTGCCCATGCTGTTAAAGGATGTTTGCATGGATGGATGGATGGAAGGATGGATGGATGCATGGATGGATGGATGGATGAATTCCAGACAAGCACTGGTGTTCTGGGTAGCTGGTGTGTATTCAGGGGTGGGCAAACTTTTTGACTTGAGGGCCACAATGGGTTCTTAAACTGGACCGGAAGGCCTGAACAAAAGCATGGATGGAGTGTTTGTGTGAACTAATATAAATTCAAAGTAAACATCATTACATAAAGGGGTATGGTCTTTTTTTTTCAATAGTTTTATTCATTTCAAACGGGCCGTAGTTTGCCCATGGCTGGAGATGTATCTACTCTATGCCAAGCATTAGTCTAGGGCTTGGGGATATATGAGTGAAAAAACTCTACCCTCATGGTGCTTATATTTTAGCCATTGATCACTTAACCGAAGAGATCTTATCGGGGCAGTGCATGCCTGCACCCCGGGACCGCTGTAAACACCTTTAAATAAAAGGCATCGGTATTTGAAGAGAAATGCATGGTGGTTTCCTAGACTGATTAGAATATGTTCTGGTCTGGCTATAGCTGCTTTGGCAGAATCTCTTTCAATTCTCCGTTGTGTCTTTCTGTCTAAACAAACACCATCCTCTTTGCTGACTGCTCCCCAGGACTACAGCTTTTCTCAGCAGGTCAGACTTCTGCACCCCATTTCAGCTGCTGCCACGTGCTGTGAAAACCCGAGATGCAGCCAGCTCTGGATCACCCACTTCTTTTCTGCATAGCATTTCCCTCTCCTGCTGTTCCCTTCTTCATATTTGTCATGGATAGCATTGCTTCAAGGGCAGCTTAGGTTGTCTGGGAAAAAATTCCTCCCCAAATTGTTTCTGAGCAGTAAACCTTATAACATAAGGGAATGAGATAGCTTTTGAAACCAGAGGCTTCCATAAAGGTGTCACAAAGTGAAATGCAAGAAAGATAAAGTGAATGGCAAAGTGACTGTGGGAAGATACATGCAGGTCAGAGGAGAGAAACAGTGCGCATGGCCAGGTCAGGGCGGTTCGGGGCTGGATGAGAAGAGAGCAAAATGCCTCTCTGCATAAGCGATGAGAAGGATGTTCTGAATAGGCCTGGAGCATGCCTTAGTCATAATGAAGACGGTGCACTCCTGGTAATTACAGAGGATTTTTCAAGGTACAATGTTGGCTTCCTAATTTTGAGAATTTTTGAAACATACAAATAAACTAAGCATACACAAACAAATCCTGTGATATTTTCCTCCCTGAAACAGTTATGTATTTGGTCTGTTGATACAAAATTTTCTGCAGCCCATTTCCCAGTGAAGATTTTCAGGGAGGACCAGCAGAGACACGTGCCTGTGCTGGCATGAGAGAAATGTGCGTGCCAATGACAGTACTCGCTTAATAATGCAGGTTTTCACATTTATGCTCTCCTGTCCAGACCTGGAATTTGCATAGCTTTACTTAAAAGCATATGGTATATCTACTAGTGTCATAACCTGAAGGAATTTCAGCCAGCAAAATGAGAGTGGGTCAGCTAGAAATGTCTTGCAATTGTGGAATTCTCCCCACTCCCTCAAGTCTTCAGATACTTACCAGCATTAAGTGATGGATTGTAGTTACACCGGAGACCCCCCTGCCATCAAACCACCCATTTTGACAGACCTGTGTTCTAAATATTTGAGAAGATGATGCGGTTTAAATAGAGATTAAATGGAAGAGAAGCAGATGTGTACAATACCTTTGATCCTGTGTTTGATGATGGGTGCATGATCTGAAGCAGATGCTTATGGGAGAGCATGTTTGTTGTCCAGTATTCTCACTCTTTCAGAAGAAAACAACATTATTCTGATATACCTAAGTGTTGGGCTCAAGTGGTTTTGTGGTATTTAATAATAAGGAGAACAAAGGAAAAGTAGCTGTAACTGGGTGGGGAAATAATCCAATTATAAATCAAAGTGGTCATTGGTGAAGTGTGTCATTGTTGTAATTTTTAAAAACTACATTTGTTTTTCACCCTTACTTTCAGCATTTTTAAATTGTGTTATTAGAGTGTAAGATACGATGGACATTAGTATAGGGGTTGCAGAATTTCCTTGTTGAACTTCTTAAGTTCCACAGCTCTAAGGATTTTAAAGCAGCTTTTCATTGGACATAGTTGAGTGGTTAGCAGCACACCCATTGGTGTTGGTTTTCTGTTGCAAAGAGCACCAGAGCAGGTAAAATGTTGATCATATTAGTAGTGGTTTTCTTTAATTTTAAATTTTTAAAATGAAATCTTTTCAATTAAAGTTTACATTCAATATCAGTTTGTATTAGTTTCAGGTGTACAGCATAGTGGTTAGATAATAATATGCTTTACAAAGTGTTCCCCCTGATATTTCCAGTACCCACCTGGCACCATACACAAACAGTCATGGGGATGCAAAGTACAGCATAGGAAACAGAGTGGGTT
This sequence comes from Myotis davidii, assembly GCF_000327345.1. NCBI lineage: Eukaryota > Metazoa > Chordata > Mammalia > Chiroptera > Vespertilionidae > Myotis > Myotis davidii. The sequence goes on from NW_006287548.1 coordinate 1,643,545, forward strand.
TTATTTTCGATACCTAGATGAGATTGGTCAGTGTGTCTAGTCCGCTCACAGCTCAAAAACAAAACTGAATTTGCCCCTTCTTCCCCACCTTTTTTAAAACTCAGAGCTGTGTTTTGACTGTCTGGTATCAGGTTCAGTGAAAGCCACTTTATAAATTTCTACCAGAAACAAACAAACAAAAAACACAGACAAAGAATCCCAGCAGGTACAATGTGTAAGGAGTATGCATTTAAGAAAAAGTTTTTAAATGTGTCTTCTCAACTCTAAGTCATAATATTGGCAAATCTTAACAACCTCATCCAAGAAAATATGAGAAACATATAAAGAAAGATAATGAGGTATGGAGGGAAGGTTTTAGTTTTATTTACTCATGCTGTAAATTTCTTCCTCAATATTTAGAATCAGTATTTTGTGAAAGTATAATATTTTATATCTCTGTGAGAGCTTCTCAAAGAAAGCTTTCCAAGAAAACATTTGTTCAAATGAATAATCAGCCTTAAATTTATCTGTTGGAGAATGTTATTGTTTCTTTAGCAAGGGCTTCCCAGCCTATTTGGTGTCCGTTCACTGAGTTCTGGGGCATTTTAAACCTGAAAAGGAGATAGAAATCTTCTTGTCTCCTTTTCATAGTTAGTGAAAGTGAGGGCAGGAAATTGTAAGGTGTATGGTCACCAGGCAAAGCAATGAGAGAAATGTTGGAACTTCTGTCTCCTTTGTCTTAGACCAGAGCTTAATTTTACTACTGTACCTTGGCCTTTCTCCTTTCCAATTTATTTTTATTAAATCTATTTAACTATTCAGCATCTCTTGGACACAAACCAGATGGACTGAAAGTGTGGCCACCTGTGCATGGTTGAGAGTCAGTGGCATTTAACCTGTACAGCTCAGCATCCACAACTGCTTGAGCTCCATGAGACAGTCACCTGGAAGGTTGTTGACTTTTAGTGCATGTCACTAAGTCCAGAATTGTTTAAACTCTGCAGTTGTACCCCTCTTATATTCAGGTAACATACCTCGAGACTTAGCAGTGAGTGTGCGAATGTGTGCACACGCCCCACAAGCCAAGGTTTGAACTAGCCTTTTAATGTCAATGGTTTCATCTTCCAAATTAGCAACGGACTAGTTACTAGATTATTTATAATCTAATTTGTTGTGTTCGCTCAAAATAACTTTTTAGTTTATAAATGCTATTAATAGAGCTCAATATCTAGAATAATGAAGCACTTGATAGTTTTTCATGTAAAATATTTCTTTTAATGTTTCATGGCATGATATTGTTTCCTCACCCCATTTGCCTAAATCAGTAGCGAGGAGAAATTACAAGGTAAATATAATTAACATGCTTATGCACAAACCTGAATCTCAGAAGACACCAGTTCTAAGTCACCTTGGTTCTTTCTTTGACCCTTAGTTGCATGTGGGACAAGACATTAATCTTTTTGTCCTTGAATATGTCCATGTATAAAGTTGGAACAGGACTGCCAAGAAATTATTTAGGATTGCTATGCATATACATCTGGCTGCATGTGAAATCTTCAAGAGAAAGGTAAAGTATATCCAAGACATTAGTAGAGTTTTTGTTAACATTATTGAAAGTTAAAAGGATCCATAAAATGAATAAGGTCAACATTCATTAAGTCAACAACTGTTTACCTTGGGACCCAGAGAGAGCCCTGAATTGAGAATCTGGGTTCTGGCTTTGTTACTTTCATTGCCCCCCCTCTTCTTTCTGGGTCTCAGTTTCCTTAGCTACCAAATGAGTTGATGAGGCAAGCTCAACAACACAGTCTTTCCAGGGCTTTATTCATTGTTCAGTTTTGTGGATCTGCACTGGTTACTAGACGGCAGCATTTTCAAAGTGTTGTTCCCTGACTAGCAGCATGGGTAACTTGTTAGAAATGCGGACTCACAGGCTTCACCCTACACCTACTTCACCAGAACATTAGAGGGGCCCCCACAACCTGTGTTTTCACACGGCCCAGGTGATTTTGATCTGTGCTAAAGTTTGAGGACCTCTGTGAAAAGTAAAGGAAATAAAAGGCAGTTCTTATTCTTAAGAAACTTATAACTTAGCACTGTTTAAATCTCTAGTTGTCTTGCCAATTTCTAGATTTGTGAATATATAATCTAATATGCATTATATATAATCACATTATATTATGTTATATTAAATTATTTCATTACATAATTTATAATATATATAATTACTTATTGTGATATATATAAAAATAAATTATGTGCATGTTAAATTGCCAAGACTGAAACATTTTGGGGTAGTATCTATGAAGCCAACTGAGAGATTTTCCCACGAAATGCATTGACGAAGGCATGAAAAATCTATATTTGATCATGCTTGAATAACAGAGTTGACTACCAAAATGCATGTTCATTTCATATGGGTGCTTATCAAATACATCTTGTTTTTACTTTAGTACAGATATTCTTGTTCTAAAAAGTAAAACAAATATTCCAAAATTATGCCTAGGATTTTAATTTTAAAATTAACATTATGTTTATGTATGAGCACCAGGCACATAAGTATGGCATTCACATCTTCTCTGTATAATTTTTCTATTACTTTCATTCTAAAATTCATGTGCAATTTCAAAATAAAACACTTTGCAGTTGAATTTTCAGAATGCAAATCTTGTTTTTAAATGCCCTGAACTTTTGACACATAACTTAATTGCAGTTAACATTTTGTGGGCACATAATCTCAATTACAACTGAAATGCATTGGAGGGTGGGGGGATCGAGGCTGTATATTTTTACCTAGTATAAGTCAAAGGGACATCTATTTTAGTTCTCATCTGAGAGATGAAAAACTGAGCTGTAAAGCTATCCTATATAATAAAAGCCTAATATGCAAATCAACCAAACAGCAAAACGACTGGTGGAACAACCAGTCGCTATAATGCACACTGACCACCAGGGGCCAGACACTCAATGCAGGAGCTGCCCCCAACCTGCAGGCCCCAGGCCAGCCAAGGCGGGTGCCAGAAGTGGCCCCCCGATTGCCCTGCCAGACACCCTGAAGAGGGAGATGATCAGTGGCAGTGGCAAGGGATGGGGCTGTCCGGTGAATGGGCAGTGGCAGGAGGCAGGGCCGGCTAGTGAGCGGGCTGGCACTGCCCCCCGATCACCCTGCCAGTCGCCTCCAAGGTGGGTGCCAGTGGGGGCCCCAAGTTCGCCCTGCAGGTTGCCCCACAGATCGGCCCATTGCCGGCCAGACCTAGGGACCCTATCCATGCATAAATTTAATGCACTGGGCCTCTAGTTTATAATATTGTTTTATAGCTGTGGTCAACTAGGAGAAAGCAATGAGAATTTGGGTAGTGTTTAAGTGGTAAGTGTATTTGGAGATGTATAACTTAATAATACTACATAATGGACACACTTTCCTGAATGGACTCAGTGACTTATACCAGCTGTGAAATATGAAATGATAGTCTGGTGCCAACACCACGATCACCCTGGAGAGAGAGGCCCTGCCTGCTGCTTGCCCTTCCATGCTGCCTGCAAGCACTGGCAGTTGTTAGCACGGGTGCTAACTAAATGTAAACACCTTTACTTTCCAGATGCTGCTAATTGGTTTGGGAATATTTATGTAAGTGTTGATTTTAAAGCTAAAAATAGTGCAGGGATGTTTGAATCCAACTCATTCGAGCTGTCAGAACTGCTCCCGTGATCCTGCAAGTGTTGCTAAAAATGTTCACTTTTTAAAAAATTGTAGTAATTAAACTTGTCTCTTGTGAGAGCCATATATGATATGTTCCCCATTTTGATAAAAGAGTGAAAGGACAAGGTTCTTAAAGGTCTCTGCCCTGGCTGGCAAGACACGACCTTCTGCTGAACTTGATCAGAGAGCAAAGGCTTGTTATGTGGCCAAGACCAAACACATCTGGAAATAACTGTGTGCCCTTATATGCTGTGTAGCTAATCACTTCACTCCATTTTAAGTTAACAGCAAAAATAAAAATTGTAATACTTTTATTAATAAAATTAAGTAAAGAGCTTCCCAAACCATTGTATTTTCTAGAAGCGAGTTTGAGGATTTGAAATCACATATGTGTCAAGTCTACAGTTAAAGAACAATAGTGGCCATTTAGCATCAGTTGTTTATACCTCTAGTTCAGTGGTTCTCAAACTACTGGCCCTTTAAATGCAGTTCCTCATGTTGTGACCCAACCATAAAATTATTTTCGTTGCTACTTCATAACTGTAATGTTGCTACTGTTATGAATCATCATGTAAATATCTGATATGCAGGATGGTCTTAGGCGACCCCTGTGAAAGGGTCGTTTGACTGCAAAAGGGGTCACGACCCCCAGGTTGAGAACCGCTGTCTTAGAGTGAAGGTTTTTCTCTCCTCAGCCTTTAAAAGTATGGGAACATTTTGCTGGCTTGCTCAAATACACAGGAGTGGCCTCATCTTAAATGTGGAATGGGAGCAAAACTTCCAAATGAGCTTCCGCCCAGTCCCGGAGAGCCCACGTTCACCTTTGCAAGGCCGCGGTCTTGTTATGGACGGAAAAACTGCAGAAACCACTTCAGTAATCATGACATGGAACGATACTAAAGCATTACACTCAACAAACGAGAAACCTTATTAGTCATTAGTAAACATGTTATGGTAAAAGCGACATTAGTGAGTCTTTTTCAACACTAATCCTAACCTTCTCTTAATTGTGCTTAACAGAAAACTATTGGTACTAAAGTCATGCCCTTTCACTGAGATTGAAACCTTAAAACCACATAGTTATAGATTTTTTAGACCTTCTCATGCTGTAACAAATTGTATCCTAAAAGTGGAGAGTGAAACAGGGGATGGGGGATAGGTAATAAGCCTAAAATACTGCACATTTATTAATGTTTCCTTGC
>NW_006287548.1:1648794-1650557 GCF_000327345.1 Myotis davidii
AGCTATACATGGTATTGTTAAGATGGTAAAACTCTCTAAATCCATCTATAGATTCAGTGCTATCCTTATAAAAAACCCAGCTGGCTTTTTTACAGAAATTGATGTCCCGATTCTAAAATACATTTGGAAATGCAAGGGACCCAGAATAGCCAAAACAAACTTGAAAAAGAACAAATTTGGAGAACTTAAACTTCCTGGTTTCAAAACTTTGTTCACAACTACAATTATCAAGACTGTATAGTACAAAAGAGAATTTAGAGTCCAGAAATAAACCCTTATTATTTTGGTCAATTGAATTTTTATAAAAGTGTCAATACAATTCAGTTGGGGGGAAAATAGTCTTTTCAACAAATGGAGCAGGCATGACAAGATATTCATATGACAATTATAAAGTTGGATCCCTACTGCATACCATGTATAGCAGTTAGCTCAAAATGGTAATTAAACTGAAACACAGCTAAAACCATAAAATTCTTAGAAGAAAATATAGGAGTAAATCTTTGTGACTTGGTATTAGACATTATTTCTTAAATACAACACCAAAAACACAAGCAACAACAGAAAAAATAGGTAAGTTGGATTTCATTAAAATTCAAGACTTGTACTTCAAGAAAGTGAAAAGACAGCCCACAGAATGGGAGAAAGATCTGCAATTTATATGTAGTATAAGGAATTTGTATAAGAGTATTAAAGAACTCTTACAACTCAATAATATAAAATTCATGAAATTAGACATTGCTCTTAAAAAGATATATAAATGTTCAATAATCACATGAAAGGATATTCAGCATCATTAGTCATTAGAAAAATGCAAATCAAAAATCACTTCACATGAAAAAGGATGGCTAAAATAATTTTTTTTAAAAAAGGAAAATAAGCGTTGGCAAGGACACAGAGAAATTGAAATCTTCATTCATTGCTAATGGGAATGTAAAATTGTACAGGTACTTTAGAAATAGTATTGCAGTTTCTCAAAATGTTAAACACAGAGTTATTATATGACCCAACAGTTTCATTCCCAAGAGAACTGAAAACATATGCCTACACAGTAAATCCTTTTTCTTAGCATTATTTCATAACTGACTATTATTTCAAATCTTCACAACAACATTGTTCATAATCAGAAAAATGCAAGCAAATGGCCATCAAGTTGAATGGGTAAAAAAAAAAATGTGGTATGTCTACACAATGGAATATCATTTGGCCATAAAATTGAAGGAAATACTGATACATGCTTCAACATGGAAGAGTCTTGAGAACATTACACTACGTGATAGAAGCCACTTACCTCATGATTCTGTTTATGTGAAATGTTCATAATAGGCATGTCCTTGGAGACAAAAAGCAGATTGATTGCCAGGGGCTGGGAGAGGGGGAGTGGCGAGAGAGCAGGGAGCATGGGGAATGAGGGCTAAGAGGTATGGGGTTTCTTTTAGGGGCTTTGAAATTGTTCTAAAATGAGTGCTGATGGTTGCAAAGCTCTGTGAAAAAGCTAAAATTACTGTATTGTACTTTTTAAAAGGAAGAATTTAGCCCAGCCGGCATGGCTCAGTGGTTGAGCATGAACCTATGAACCAGGAGGTCCTGGTTCGATTCCTGGGCAGGGCACATACCCTGGTTTTGGGCTTGCTTCCTAGTGGGGGCGTGCAGGAGGCAGTTGATCAATGATTCTCTCTCATTATTGATGTTTCTCTCTCTTCCTCTCTGAAATCAATAAAAATATTGTTTTAAAAAAACCCTGACACAAAAATACTAAAGAAATC
>NW_006287548.1:1651001-1660110 GCF_000327345.1 Myotis davidii
CAGTAGGGGGGTCCCCACTGGGGGGCCTGGCCAGCCTGGGTGAGGGAATGAGGGCTGTTTGCAGCTGGTCACACACCCTTCAGGGTGGGGGTCCCCGCTGGGGTGCCTGTCCAGTCTGGGTGAGGGTCTGCTGAGGGCCGTTTTCAATCTGGCCAGAGCCCCTTCAGGGTAGGGGGTCCTGCTGGGGTGCCTGGCAAGTCTGGGTGAGGGGCTGATGCCTGTTTGCAGGTTGGCCACAGCCCCCAGCCACCCAAACTCCCAGTGGAGGCTGGCTGGAAGCAGGTATCTGAGATTTATTTTTCTTCTATAATTGAAACTTTGTTGCCATGAGCGGAGGCCTCAGCCGGCTCAGGGCTGGCAGGAAGCGTGGCTTCCTCCATCACCTGGACAACCAAACCTCCTGCTTACTCCAGCTCTGTGGCTGCTGGCCGCCATCTTGGTTGGTTTAATTTGCATATAGTCGCTCTGATTGGCTTGTGGGCGTGGTGTAGGGCGTAGCAAAGTTATGGTCAATTAACATCTTTGTCTTTCATTAGTGTAGATAGGATAAGGCTTTTATAAGATAAAAAGAGTAGGTCTTAAAGCCCTGTAGTCAAGCTTTTGGAGCATTGCTCCTGAGGCCCTGCTGACACCTTGCCTATCACCTCTGAGAGGTCCCAGCCCAAAACTGCCCAGACAGGTGGATTCTATGTCTTTGTCTCTCAGAAAATGAGAGATAATGTTTATTTTTTTAATCCATTAAATTTGGGGATACGTTCTTAAACAGCATTTCAAAACTAACACTCTAGCCCTCGGCTCATTTACCCATTAACATTTCTTCAATGAAAACTGTTATGTGCTTAATATGTAGAGGACTAGACAAAGGCTCATCCCTCGTAGAGCTCCCTCTTGTGAGAAAGAGGCAGATAAGAAAGTTAATGACTTTGACATAGATGCTGTCACCAGATGTTTTGCCATGTGTGATAGTCAGAAATGCAAATATCTTGTTAAACTGCCTTCTGAAGTATTTTTGTAACCTGCCCAACCCTATCTCTTTTATATGTAAGCATATATCTCATCCTTCTTATTTATATGCATGTTTGAAAGCTTTCAAAGACATTTATCTTTGAGATTAGAAAGAATTAGAAAGTGTTCTTTCTTTAGTCTTATGGATTTTTCTTCCCTTCCTTTATCTCTGTGAGGAGAAGAAAACAAATATTTTTTAAATATCTATGTACACCAAGTCCTTCACAAAACTGCCAGTCCCTAAATGAAATGTTGCTACTCAGTCTAAAAGTGAAATACATTTGTGTTTTCTTTTTGTTTTTTGTTTGTTATTACTCGATGCACTATGACAAAATGCCTTAGTTGTAGCTGTGCCTTCTTTTCTTCAAGATATTAACCTAATTTTGTTGTGGCCAACTCTTAAATATTGTTCTTTGTTGTTTATGAAATGGTGCATTCCGATCTAGGAGTGCTCTGTTCATAAGAGGGATTGCTGATAGTGGATCATCTCCATGTGGTTTGTTGTTTCATTGAAGTCTGAGTCCATGCCTAAAGCTATTTATTTGTGACCTTGCTTCTGAAGAGTGGTGTATCTGCAGAATTACTCTATTAAAGTTCAGTTCCAAAGCCTAATGGAGAAGTCATCCTATCTAATAAAGAGGGAATATACTAATTGACCCTCACACTGTTGCAAAGTTGGCGGCACCCACAGCCAATAAGGAGGGAATATGCTAATTGACTGTCCCACCCTCAAAGATGGCAGCGCCCACAGCCAATAAGAAAGGAATATGCTAATTGACTGCCTCGCCCTCAAAGATGGCAGTACCCACAGCCACAAGATGGCAGCGCCTCAGCCCTGCCAGGTTAGCAGGTGAGCAAGGCCGGGCCCATTCCCAGGCAGGCCAGGCCCCTTCGCACACCTGCCTCCAGAGTCCCCCAGTCCCCTCAGCCCCCCAGCCACCCAGGGCCGCCCGAGGATCAGGTAACTGGGGCCGGCCGAGGTTTGCGCTACCAGCAGTGGCAGCAGCAGAGGTGTGCGGGGCCGGCCGAGGTTTGCGCTACCAGCAGCGGCAGCAGCAGAGGTATGATAAGGCATTGCCTTCCCCTGATCACCGGGTCACCTCCTGCCCCTGAGGGCTCCTTGACTGTGAGAGGGGCCAGGCCGAGCTGAGAGATCCCCCTCCTCCAATGCATGAATTTTCATGCACTGGGCCTCTAGTGTCTTACATAAGTGGCGATCTATAGCAGGTGTGTTTTCCAGAATCTATCCTCTCTTCTATGTGACATCAACTCACCTTTGCCACTGTCCTGGGGTAAAGGGCCTCTCTGACACTCTTACCTCTCAGTAGCAGAGTGTTTACCATTTTAGAAATTAAATGATTCCTTTTGGTTTCTGTGATGGTCATCGTTAGAATCAAAGTCTCATAACAAAGAAAGAACTCCAGATTTCTTTTTTTTCAATATTCCTATTATTCTTTTGACAGAAGTGACCTTGCCAGGCAACATTTTTCCCCCATGATTTTTGCTTTCTTTATATTTTAGTGTCACTAGGGAGGGGAGTGCAATCAAGTACAGTACATTAAAGCTAATACATCACCACCTGTCAATGACTCCTTCCCCTTGGTACCCCTTTACCTTGCTGATTGAAAACATTCATTCCCCAAAGCTTATAGTTGAGTAGGAGGAAGCTAAATGATGTATTCCTAAGCTCTTAACATATTGCCTTGTGTAAATGGCCCATTTGAGTATTTTAGAAATCAAATGGGAGAGAAAAGAACATTGAATGCCCTGAAAAGATTAACACCTGTTTCCAGTCTTCAGAAAAACTGGAGCATGCTGTATATAACCATTTACTCTCTCATGTAGAGACATTTTATTCAAATTTTCAATTCTATATGCAAAGCATCCACATGTTTATGGGTTTGCTTCTCTACAGGATTCCACACAAAACTTAGAAGATGGAGAAGTTATGAATGGTGTGCAGACAGAACTACTGACATCACCGAAAATTAAGGATGCACTGAGGTATTCTCTTCATGTGAATGGAATATTTTCTTTCGATTCAATGTTTGTCCCTTTAATAATTTATAGATGTTTTATTTTTTTTAGGAAAGATGAAGATGATTAGAATAGTGGAATGAAACCTATCACTATTCTAAAATTACTTAATTACTCTGTTCTTTCATTTTCTCTATATGATATGAGAACTTCTGGACAAACATATACAAATGAACCTCCATCCTTCCAACTCTGCTGCAACTTGGATTTCATAATTGCATTTGCTTTCTCTTGGAACAGCAGTTTAAAGTACACCTTTCAGAGTTCAATTTGGTTGAGTGTTTTACTTTGATGTTAACTCTTTGAGTATTGCCTTGCATTGTATTTTAACTATTTTACAATATTTTATTCGATGTATATAAAATGAAACCAGCCAATCAACCAAGATTTTTCATAGTTTTAATGTAACATTATATGAAGCCAGTTGCTCTCGTGTTTACCAGTACTTCTTTTCTCGGCACTAATTTCCAGTTCTGCCCTAGCTACTACCTGGGGTCAATTTCCATCCTGCTGCTTACTGGTTCTAATTGCTTAGGCAAGTCACTCATCTGTCATTGCCTTCATTTCTGGTCTGTAAAATAAATAATAATAAATCCATCAGAGGATTGGTATGAAGACTAAATGAATTAATATATGTAAAGCACTTTAAACGTGCCTCGGTCAGAGTAAGCCTTGAGAGTATTTGCTACTGTTGCTACCACTATAATGTAATTATCATTGTCTATATTACTATTATCATTACTACCACCATGATTAGTATCATTTTTTAAGTTGCTTTAAATTTTGCATAAGGAAAGGAATTCCATATTTAATAGATGCTTGGCTTTACCACTAGAAGGTGATGCTTCTGAAGTTGATGGTCACTCATTCATTTAGCCAACAGATTCCTTTAATTCTGTACAGTTACTAATGAGTGCCAAGCATTTTACATGGTATTGGCTTTTAAAATATATTTGACCATCCTTTATTATTCTGCCCCATTCTGGATTTTCCTCAAGCTTATAGTTGATAGCTATGTGAAATTGTTACTCTTTATATTGGTTGTTTCTTTGACTAATGAGCTGCACAATAATAAAAATTTGGTACCGAAAATCTCCAGGGCAATGTCTTTTTAGAAGCTTGATAAGATTGTTTTTGGAGGTAGGCATAATGAGTGTAATACTCTTAATTCTGTTTGACTTTAATTTCACTTTTTGTAATGTTTGATTTTTGAAGTTTGCTAACATCTTGGCTAAATGTTATGTGGATAGCTGTCATAGAGCAAACAAATTGTGCGGTTTAGGGCTGCAGGAATAAATTAGCTAAGCTTTCGCTAGGTATGAGGAATTGAGACAAATGGAGTTTAGGAATTTTAAAAGAGAATATTCTTTAACTAAAAATATATCAATACAAGCTTTCACATGAGTTATACCATTACCTCCAGTAGGCTAAGGAATTACCAAGTTTAGAACAATTAACTTCTAGAGACCCAATCTGCATCCATCACTCCTTTCCCCAAATCTTTTGACTTCAGTGTTACCTGTTTTGTGCACCTTCTCAGGTGCGAAGGATCTTAACAACATGGAATGTATAGCTAGCAGGGGAAACTTGGAGGTAGCAGTTCTAGGAAAAGACACTGGTTTAGCTGGTATGGAATGATGAAGAAGCAGCTGAAGAGAAATTATGAAGCCATTTAAAGCTGAGTTATTTGGTCAGCATTCTCCAATACAGGTCTTGGAACCAAACAGCATATTTGTTAACTGGATGACTGAATGGATAAAATACACTGATCCATAAATCATAAACATAACTATTAGCTGCTTTCCCATTATTAACACAAACATCTTTATTTACAGAAAAAAAAAATGACACTTAGAGGGTAGTCTATTTGTAGACCACCCTCTAAGTGTCATCAATCTCTGAGGAAGCACCATTCAATTTATTTTGGTCTTCAGAAGACAATGAAGCAAGAGGTGTCTAGTGGGTGAATTTTCTTATATGTAAAATTACACCTTAGCTTCTCTTTAAAGAGCAAGTGGTGGATGCCAGAGACCTTCACCTCATTCCTAATTTCTATCTTGTTCCTGACCTGACCTTATTTCTTGGCACTCCCCCACACTTGCCTCCTCCAGACTTGCCTCTTTTTCCAGGCTTAAAACTGCCCTCGCCTTTTATCCCCTCTTCTCCTTTGCCTCTAATATCCATTCCTTTAGCAAATTATTGGCAGAGCCCATCTGAGAATATCTTGAGCCTTTCCCCTTGTTTTTGTGCTCTTTTCCTATAATCAGTGCTCAAGCATTATTACCTGTCGGATAGATTCTTGCAAAATTTACTAATTCCTTTCTCCAGTACCATTATCTAATTGATCACACATATCACCACCACTTATATTATAACTAACCACAGCATTTATCACAGTGCCCCTTCATTCTAAAACCTTTAGCAACTCCATTTCTACAACATTAAGTGTGAATTTTTCAGCGTCGAATTTGACATGTCATTCTGAGATTTGATCTCAAACTAATAGTTCAACCTTATCTCCTACCCACCACAGTCAGTCAGTTAACCTATCTTTCTCTTACCTTCTCTCCTTCTGTTTCCCTCACTCTTTCTATCTTCCCTTCCTTCGTCCCCTCTGACCCCCAATTTGTGTGCCCACAACATACTGATTCACAATCTCAGTGCAGAATTGTGTGCATGCCCTGTCTACTCCCTTGCTAACTCTTTGGATTGAAGATATATTTGCCCTTCTCAGTCCCATCTCAAATGCAACCTCCTCTCAGAAGATTTTCCTGGTCCCAGTTTTCCTTTCTGATCCTGTTTCCTCTTTCTCTGAATCTCATGAGAAAGTGCCCTTGATTTGAAAAAACGTCATAGTGGTTTAAAACCACTGATCTGGAATGCAGTAAGTTTTAATCTGAGGCCTGACTACCTTGTATGACTGGCATGATGTTGGACAAGTGATTTAGCCTCTCTAAGGATCAGTGTACGTAGCTGTAACATGGAAGTGAGGTAAGCATTTATACATTTGATATGAGTACATGTTATAATACCAAGAATGCAACCAGCACAGGCATCCCCAGTTAGAGCTTGCTTACTTTCACCGAGAACATGCTACTGTTACTACTACTTCTGTTTTACTGCTTTGTATTCTTCTTTTTATTACCTTTCTTAGCCTGCCTCCTGGATTATGAACTCCTCAGGCTCTTGGTTTTTTCCTTGCAGAACTTCCCCATTGGAACTACTCACTGTTTGTTGAATTCAAGTGAATTAAGTGAATGCCACTACCATCAACAGCAAATTCTTTGTTAGATGTTTACTCGATACATTTGCACTAACAGAACATTTATGTCAGGTGGGCTTCAGTCTCATAGGCAAGCTGTTCTGGGATGTCCATCTCTGGACTCCATCACTCACTCTCTTGTACATGATAGACTGGGCACCAGTCCCTAAAGGCCACCAACCACTGCCTTCTATCCACCTATTACAGCCTCTGTCTTCTCTCTCACTGTCAGCAGTCTAATCGTGAAGAAAGGTTCCTCAGCCCTAAAGTATTTAAAGATTTATTTAAAAAGTCTTACAAAGGAAATAAGTTGAGAAAAATTGTAAAGCCTGAAATAGGTTATTCCTTTTTAATCCATAAGCTTACTTGTTCCCTCAGAATGTTCTAATAATCATACAATAGCTGATAGTTATTAGTCCCCTTGTATACAGCAGATACTGATATATGATATACATGTTAGCTTCTCTATTTTTTTTCTTTAAAACCATCAACTCTACTAGAGATTTATCTTAATTCCCCATTATACAAATAAGGAAACATGCTTTTGGTCTTAGTTTAAATTATTTACTCAGACACTTGACTTAACATCACCACTAGGATCGACTTGCTGTCTAACTTCACAAGTGAATCATTATTTCCTTCTGAACCAAACTGTCTCCCCATGCCTCCCCCGAGTCCAGTCTCCTCCCTACTCTAAACGAGTGGCCTCACTGAGTTAAATCATTGTAATGTTAAAAATGCTGTCTATTTGCCTGGAGTGAAGAAATTAGACCTACAGACTCCTGCAGCTCCTGTTGTATCCTCTCCCTCAAGCTGTACTCCTCTCCTCATGGTGGAACCAAAGGCAACGCTTTCCATCTAGTTCTTGCAGAGCAGCTCATTTGTAACCACTGATTCTGCATCTCCTCCCATCATTTTGTTCTACCGTCTTACATAGGTAGCAGCTGGTTCCAGTGATTATTGAATCAGTTTTGTCAACTGGATCTTAGAATGTTTATCTTGTTAACACTTTTGGATTTAATGCTTTGTAACTACCTGCTTCTGTTTAAGTTTGTCATAGGCACCTGTGTGGACTTAGCTATTTTGACTGTAGTGAAATTTTCTGACTTTTACTTAACTGAAGTATTTTCATTTACCCCACAGTTCATTTTTTGTCTGTTTTCACAAGTAGCATCCAATCCTGTTTTCCTTCTGCTAGAATATCCCTTTCATCTTATTTTCTACATTTTCCACTCTTAGCTCTCCCCCAATCCTATCTAATAAAAGACAAAAAGGGTAATTAACCACACCTCCGCTACACTTCCCATCGGCTAATCAGGGCAATATGCAAATTAACTACCAACAAAGAGGGCGGTTAACCGCCAACAAAGATGGCAGTTAATTTGCATACATAGGCACAATGATGGGAGGCGAAAGGGGAAGGACGGAAGAACAGTGATCAGAAACCCTGGCCCCATGATCGCATGGCGATTGGAGGGAGAGAGAGCCGGCGTCCCAATGGTTGCCCTGGTGATCGGAGGGAGAGAGAACCGCATCGGGATCGGAGAGCTGGGGCGCAGGCAAGGCAGCACCCCAGCACCCCAGCACCTGACATGCAAAGGTCGGGAATGAAATGATTTTCGCCAACCACATATGCAAATACCCTGGGGAAGGCATCACTGAAGAGTTCACAACAACTCTCTTACTTGGCAAGGAAGAAAACAGTTGGCAATGGAAACAATCCCTTACATCAAAGTTAAGGTCCCTCTGAGTAAAAAAGAATATTTCCAACGTAAAGGAGGGAGCAGGCAAAAATAATAGGTTCTCATGACTTCCACTGAAGTTTGAGCATATGACAGAGTCAAAACGAACATACAAATTAAAACAAACAGTGAACATTCAAATGACCTGAATCAACTGTCACTGTTGGTCCCAATAGCAGCAATGCTTATGTGATAATATAGTTTAACAAACATACAAAACAAGTCACATGATAAGAGAGGTTCGGCTTCTAAAGTAAATTGAATATGTTCTTTAAAAATTCTCATGTCCTCCCCTCTGACTATAATTCTTAATTTTCCAATCAGAAAATTACCCAAGGTGATCCAGTAACATGCAGAACTCCAGTAACCTAACTTATTTTAAAACAAACAAACATCCCAACCATTCTTAAAAATATTTAAGTTGATATTTTAGGGTTAAAATTATAGAAGATATTTAGATCCAAATATATTTTCTGAATAGAAAATATTTCAGTTTTTTATTTAAAAAAAACATAAAAAGTATATGTGACACATTTTCCCAAGGAACTCTGAATTAGTACCTTTCCCTCTAACTTTCTTCAAATTAAGAGAATCTATGGAGTTCCCTATACTGCACACGTTTTAATTAAAGAAAATAACTCTCTCTCACTCTGTCTCTTTAAAATATATTCTTACTGATTCAGAGAGGAAGGGAGAGGGAGAGAGATAGAAACATCAATAATGAGAGAGAATCATTGATCGGCTGCCTCCTACATGCCCCATACTGGGGATCAAGTCCACAACCTGGGCACATGACCTGACCTCTAATCAAACTGTGACTTCCTGGTTCATAAGTCGATGCTAAACCACTGAGTCACACCGGCCGGGCCCAATTCTTATTTATAAGTTCATTCCAGGGACATATACAGCTTGAAAAGCTTAGGAATTAGTTTCAAAAAAAACTAGCTTTTAAGTAGCAAGAAAACAGTTATAGAAGAAGTTTAAATTAAAAGAAAAAAATTGTTTTAATTTATTCAAGAGTGGGAACATCCTCCATGAAAATGTGTGCCTTGACTGTGATGGC
>NW_006287548.1:1660557-1725467 GCF_000327345.1 Myotis davidii
TTAAGGCAGAGGTGGTTAGGGGCAATCAGGCCAGGAGGGGAGTGCAGGGGTGATCAGGCCAGCAAGGGCGGTGGGGGGGGGCGTACAGCTGGGGGTGAGCAGGCTGGCAGGAAGAGTGCTTAGAGGCAATCAGGCAGGCAGGCAGGAAGGTGAGCGGTTAGGAGCCAGGAGTCCCGGATTGCGAGAGGGATGTCCGACTGCTGGTTAGGCCCGATCCCTGTAAACTGGCAGTAGGACATCCTTCGAGGGGTCCCAAATTGGAGAGAGTGCAGGCCAGGCTGAGGAACACACCCTCCTCTGTGCACGAATTTCGTGCACCGGGCCACTAGTCTATATATATAAAGTGACCGAATGGCTGAACAACCGGTCAACCAGTCACTATGATGCCAACTGACCACCAGGGGGCAGACGCTTAATGCAGGAACCCCACAGTGTACCCCACAGTGGCAGTGCCGCTCAGCTGACCGAACGGGCGCTGGACGCAGGGCTCACAGCTGGCCACCACAGCCTAGAGACCACAGCGGAGTGGCAGTGAGCCTACTAAGAGGCGGCGGCATGCACAGTGGAGCCCGGATGAGCAGGAGCAGCAGGCAGCGTTGGACTGCTGGTTTTGGCCCGATCCCCACAGGCTATGCCAAGGGACCCCACCGGTGCATTTGTGCTAGTACATAAATAAATGTGTGCATATCCTGCTCACTGGTCCCTGAACTCTATTCTGTAACTTACCTAAACAAATAGCATTGATAGCTATTTTCACTCTGTGAGGTACTGTGTCCAGCTCTAATTGCTGTGTTTATCTTCCACAAATGGTGTATAGAGAGATTTCTATGGAACTCTATCAAATTTATATAATACCGAGGTTTGGGTTTTTTAAAAATAAATAAAAATATATGTACTAATCTCTCAGGCCCCCTTTTTAAAAATGCTTTTCTTTCTGTCTTGAAATGAAAAACAGATAACAATTGACAAAGAGCATGGTGGGCCATGGTATGCATAAAACTTACAATGCTTGTCTATATTAACTAGATCAAATTCCCTGTAAGTGCCTGCATATTACAGTCAACATAATTAAAAGTCTTTTTTGTTTCTAATACAAAAATATTTTCATCGTAGTAATATAACAGTTGTTAATTATCCCTCAAGCCAAAAATTGTGCTGTCCTGTATAAAAATAACATAAAAGTTCACTCTGAATTGTTGAAAAATTAAATCTTATAAAGTAGAGGTGAAACTTAAAAAGTGCGTCCCCCAAAAAAGTTTTAGTTCTTAAAACAAGATTGATTACTGTAACAGATTGTAAGATTTACTTTATTAAGTGAATGTAAAAATATAGGACTAATAAAGAGCAGACATCAGTGTGACACAAAGAACTTAAATTTACACCGGGGTTTTGAGGGAGGTAGAGAAATATTTGCAAAAGAGAAAAAATGAGAATCCATAAAGGCATTCTAAAACTTCTTAAGCTGAAATCTTGAAGTCTATACTAGACTAAACACTTGCATTCCAAAAACCTTTATATAATACATACGAGTGCCATCTATCAGCATGTGTGTACTTAATACATTTATTAGGAAAGATAAGTGTTATGCTCTAAGGGCAAAACTATAAAAGTACATCATAAAGGTTGAGATAAAGTTTCAATGGTTAAATGAGATTTTAGTCTCTGTTTTTAAAAGTCTTTAAAATAATACTGTAACCTTAGAACGTGAATGTTTTGGTTTAGTCTTCCTCAAATACCTCCAAAAGCACTATATCTCTGTTATTATATAAAAATGATTGCCTTGTGGTCCATTGAAAGCTATATAACATTCTCTGCCCACCAAACAATTTTTATACATGACTTATAGTGCATCCCTTTACCTCGTATTTTATAGACATATATTCATATAATGTCCATATTCTCACACAGAGAGTACAGAAAAGAATCTATTTTATCCTATGATATTATTACTCTAAGATTTGTTTTGTTTCTACCTTTTATTCCAAGCCTCTGCTATACCCTGCTTGACTGAACAAGTTTTAAATATATCAGCAATATCTGAGCAAAACTCATCTGAAATTTATTATCAGCTTTGAAATTCCATCAGATTCCACAAATGTTGGAAAGTGACATGCTCTCCTTTTTTTTTTGCCGTTTTTAATGATAATAGGTTTGAAATGAAAACACATTAAAAAATAAGCCTAATCCTCTGATGAGAATATATTTAATGTATTTATTTTAGATTGCTGATAATTTAGAGAATATTTCATGCAGAGAGTTCATTAGGCATTTGCTGTCTTAATGCTGTTCTCAACTTTCCAGCAAGGAGCCAAATTTCACCATTTTCAATTTGGAGCAGTAATGCATTTGTAGCAGCTGTAGCTCTTAATTTGACATCTAGTTTCAGGTCATTTTCATGTAAATAGAAAACAATAGAAACCTGCTTACAATTTCCATAACTGGGATGTTTGCTTCAACTTTATCATTTTTCCTCTGGCAATTTTATTTTCTCTCTCTGGGATTAAAAGAGCCAATAATTGCTCACGGTTATTATTTCCCATCTATATAAAAACGTGTTAGTTCCACATTTTATTACTCAAAAGCTCCCAGGGTCTTCTACATTTCAGTCATACACACTATCTGTTAATGTTTCTAGCTCCTCCTCTCCTTAATCTGGAGTAGGTTAGGCGGGTCAGGCTTTCTATTTCTTTCTGTAATACATTTTCTCCAGGCTTTATAACTTCTTTTCTGCCTCTAAAAAACATACAGAGGTGAAAATTTGGAATTGTTCCATTGAATACAACTGATGCCTTATTAAAAGGCAACTTTAAATTTTGATTTATAATGCTTTGGACATGCCTATATATATTACCAACTGTGGCTTCACAGTTGTAAAATCTAATTCTATGCTCTTTCTATTAAATACATATTTTATTTCATTTTTCCTCTTTTTGGGGGGGAAATCATACTTTATGATTATGCATAGCTGTGCTTAGTTCTATGTATTTTATCATCTATACAGTAATTTTCAAGTGTGTCTCAATGGGGAAAATTTTTATTTTTTTGTACATCCTTTTAAATATGTTGATTTATGTAGATTAAGTAGGAAGTTATTTTTGTAGGTAGTCATTTCCATTTGTTCCTCTTCTAGAAGAAAAAATAAGAAATCAGAAACTCTTTGAAGCATTTTATTTCCCAAATCTTCTGAACATTATCAGTAAATCGTGCACTCCTTTGGTTTTATCTCTGCTGTTAAATTTATAGAAGTTGATATAATCCTAAAATCATTTTTTTAATGTGCTTCATCTGTATTTTTTTAGCAGAGACTCATCAATGTTCTTTTTTTCTGCCCCAGTGATATGACCAGAACAGTGGAAATTTCTGCTGAAGGAGGCCCCCTGGGAATACATGTAGTGCCCTTCTTTTCTTCTCTGAGTGGAAGGTAAGATGCTTTTCTTCTATCAGGAGTTCATGCTAATGGACACCTTGACAGGAGCTCATTTGCCCAAACATTTCTATGAAGAGGATTAAGTGTGTATCTTTGTCATTCAGATGGACACCTCAAGATAATAACTTCTGTTGGCCACGTATGTGTTAAAAAGAAAATGAAATCATTTGTTTCTAAGATGCAATGGAAAAGAAAAAAAATCAATGACACTTCCTGAATTTACAATTAATTATGAAGTGCTTTCTTAATGTAGTCTTATCAGTAATATGTAGTAAACAAAATCCTTAGAAAAGATTTTAATATATTGTTAGATGAATATTGCAACTGAATTTTTTAATGTTCTAAAATACACTTCAACAAATGAATATAGTAATTCCAAACTGATATTTTCTGATATTCCTCAGGAATATAGATTTTAGAATAATAAATAATATAACATATCTAATCATATCAAAAGCTGTGTATATTCTGATGATGTTAGCTATAGTAGCAAAATGTCATCATGCTAGTTACTTAAAAAAATAAAATATGATCGATTATAAATAACTTACCATATCCTTTTAAAATTTTACACTGGCGAATATTAATTTAGATTGTGTCAGCCTTTCTTGAAAATACTGTCTACCCGATTGGATACTGATGGAAATTAAATGTGTACCTGAGAGCTAATATTAATACTGTTATAACAACCATACAAAACTAGTATTAGATATTATGTCACTTTTCAACAAGATACTGCCTTTAGATTTATATTGACAAGGACTCTCAAAAACTTAAAAGAAAATCAGTATTTCATATGACATGATTTTAAGTAGTTTGCTATATTTGTTTTCTTAAATTAAATGCATCATCAAAAAGGCACAACACTTTATTTCAGCTTAGGAGAGACCAACAAGTAGAAAAGTCAGCTGATTTTCTCAAGGTCGTACAAAATCCAGATCTCGAGACTTGCTCTCACTCCATTGCTCTATCTAAAATAGAACTTTTCCCAAAGGTTATATAGTATTAATTTACTGGTTCTGAATATTTATTCAATTCAGGCTGCCATATAGCAGGAAGAGCAGGTTTAGGCCTGATATTTTGGTTGGCATCGTTTTCAGCAGGTAGCCATCTGCTACCTGTAATTGCAAAGTCATCACCATTTTTTCTGCAAATAACAGCTGATGCCAAGCTGTTGCCGGAATGGATGCTCCTGAAAAAGAAATGAACTGAAAAACCGGTGGCTCTTATTGTCTCATTTCCTGTATGTGTTAATAAGGGTGTTTATAAATGTTCCGGGTGATGGCACAGGACAAGCAGAGGCTGTTTCTGGATAGACAGGGAGAGTATTTACCCAGTTGTCCTGAGAAAGTCTAATGGCTTTTGGCAGAAGTGCAGCGGTAGAGCTTTGTGAAATACCAGAGGGGTTACAGTGCAGGCCCTTTAGCTTAATGAAGCTGGAGTAGAACGCAAGATCATCCCAATGTCCAAAACGTGAGGGAATATACAATGTGATCATCATCATACTTCATTTTCAATGGTTTGGAAAACAGGTTGACCCTCTAGACCAGCAATCACCTTCTCTCACTTCAAACGAGGAAAAGTCACTGGAATTTATTGATTTCTTCCCTTCTCCCTCCTAGTTCTGACTTCTCTAGCATAAGCCTCAGAGAATAGTGGAAAGAAGGTTGGACTTGGATTCAGAATACTTGGATTTGAATCGCGGTGTTCTCTTTTTATAACTTTGAGAAAGTCCCCTCAATTTGCCTCTTGTGAATACCTATTTCACATCAAGGTTATAAGGATTAAATGACATTAAAAATGGGAAAGCTCCTTGTAAAACACACACCGTATGAATGTGTAAATGGTCATTATTATTATTATTTTGACTAAAACAGAAAAGCTTAGTTCAACAATGAACTTTTATAAGTTCATGGTCAACTGCTCAGTAACTTAGTGAAATAGTTGTGTAACTTTTTTCTGCTATCCACTAGTATTATAGAAAGGAAATTTAATTTAAAAACATAAAAAATGGTATGGATGTGGAGACATGAGCCAATAAAAGTTAAGAAGTAATGAGTACAGGCTGAAAAAGCACACTTAACCCATGTGTCTACATGTAACTGGGTATAGAGCGTGTCAGACAAGTGTCTGACTTCATAATGCCATATGGTTTCCCTGTGTGAGAGGGGGTGGGGTGAGCTAAGGTCAGAGTGGTATACTTAGTTCTTAATTTCCTTCCATTTATTGGTTTGTGTCATTATTTTAAATTAGAATTTACATTTAATTATTTACTAGGACTACTGTAATTGGCTTTGCCTCCAAATTTTTTTTTTTTTAGAATAATACTGCCACACCTGTTGTTGAATTAGAAACCTAATCTAAGCTAGAACACCCTGAGTACAATATAGTGGCTGTTGTATTAGATAAAGCCTTAATGAATTCACTGGCTATCACAGCACAGGGTGCTAAATGCTGCTTGTATAGAGGGCTATTGGCTTGCACAGTAAAACACAAACAAACAAACAAAATATATATATATATATTTATATATACTTGTATGAATATATTTATACATAGATTTATATATATATATATATATACATACGTACATACATACATACATACATGTATAAAACCGAGTTTTGGCAGGTAAAAAACAATGTAATTTTATTTTTTTAAAAACCAATGTGGTTTTGTTTTATAATTAAAGTCATTGAATCTCTTTGATTTTTAGTAAATAAAAATACTGTAGCTCAGTTTCATAGGAATGACAGCTAAATATGAGAGAGAAGAAGGAAGGGATGGGTAAAGAGAGACACAATGTGAGAAGAACTGATGTTTAGATCAGAATGCTAAGCTGGGAGCGTGGTGGAGGCCATGTGATGCAGTGGGAAGAATGGAAGTCGGCCAGGGAGAGGGTGGGCTGGTGCCTGAATGATTCTCAGAAGACCAAGAAGCAATTGCTACCCCTCTGATTCTTCAGGACTATGGATTTCAGCCTCCTTTATCACTGCTTATTAATGCAAATTAACCTGTTTATCTCAGCTTATAACTCCTTGACAGCATTAATCATTATATCCTGAGAGTCTTGGTCTCAAATGAGACAGCTACTGCAGCCCACCAGTGTGGGGCAAAGTGGGTTATGAGGGATTCTTTTCTGAGTCTCGCATATTCTGCATGAAATCTAACTGGAGTCCATTCCTTCCAAGGAACAGAGAGGCAGGAATGGTTTGCCAGGGACCAAACTCATAAAATCAGTCAGTTTTACATTTTACCAAAATTACCTCTGACACATGGCTTTTAGAGTTGGGCTTATACTGTCAATAAATTTTTCATGGAGAGTTAGGTTATTTCGATCAGCAAGGGTCACATAGCATGCTCCAGCTGTAAAATGCCAGCTAAATTGCAACCCAGTGGCCTGAAAGAATTAATTCATCTCCCAAAATGTGAAATTAAATCCTATGGAGTAGCATTACATGACTGATGATGTACCGAATTAAATTAAAGGAAGACTTGAATGCTTGTTAAAAAAATATCACTTACATAAACTATTTTAGAACCACATGTGAGTCTCCTAATGGATCATGTTATTGTGAGTCCACCATAACAAAACTCCAAAATGTGAACTCTCAGAGAGTTGTTGAATTTAGGAAAGAAACACTAGTTTGTTCTGTTTCCTTACTTTTATATTTTTGCATGTCCAAGAGTTCAACTTTTAATATTATGTTAGATTAAGGTAGGATTAGTGCCTTAAAAATATTCACTTGAATCTCAGATCCTTTATCAAATAGCAACCTTGGCCCCTGTCCTCCTCCGCACAGAATGAGGTTAAATTACTAACCTGCTGGAACTAGGGAGTGAAGCGTAACACCTCACCACACACTGGGCCTGTGACCTGGGCCTTCCCTGAATGGGTGGTATGACTGTTTGCAGTTCTCTCTCTTGCATCCGCATACTGAATCCATCCAATATGTTTGCAGTAGAGATCTCAGTGTCACTGCTGTGCTTCTCCTGCTGCCATCTCGAGATGACATGTGCTCATTCAGCCAGCTGAGGCCCTAGCGGCAGAGGCTCCACTTTGTGGCTGTTCCAAACAGGAAGATGGGTTTTCTCCTCCACTTTTATTAGTGACAGCCCTTTGTCCATGGCTGACCCTAATATTCACCCATAAAGTGTGCTCATATCTTATTTAGATTTGAGATGTAATGCAGAGGGGCTGTATAATAGCCCTCGAGGCCCCTATAGAAGGAGATGACAAAGAAAAACAAGAGGACCAGGGAAGAGGAGATGGCAGCTTCTCCACATCCAGAAAATTCCTTGTGGAGAAGGTCTTTCTCACTCTGGGCTACAGCTAGTTACTCTAACATGCCACAAGGAACAGGGAAATCCTCAAAAGAGAAATATCTATAATAGACATGAATTTAATATCTTCTAGTTTTCTATGTAGTTACTACTGATATGTAATAGATTTACACACACACATATCTATATATCTATATCTATATCTATATCTATATCTATATCTATATCTATATCTATATCTATATCTATATCTATATATTAAAAGCCCAGCAACCAGAACACTGGAATGACCAGAACAACCAGAATGACCGATGACTGTGATGCGCACTGCAGCAGCCAACCAGCCTGATCCGGGCCCTGATCGCCTGCCCTCCCCAGCCAGCCCAGCCCCCGATCGGCCACCAATACCCGATTGTGGGTGAGGCCAGTTGGCCAACCACCGACGGCCCTTCCCCCCTGCCGGCCCAGCCCAATGGGCTCCCATTGGGGCGGGCTGGCTGGACCCCACCCGTGCATGAATTCGTGTACCAGGCCTCTAGTCTATATATATAAAAGCCTAAGTGACCAGTTGATCAATTGCTATGATGCATACTGACCACTGGGAGCAGACGCTCAATGCAGGAAGCTGCCCCCTGGTGGTCAGTGCACTCCCACAGTGGGATCCCCACTCAGATGACTAGGTTGAGCAGGAGCAGTTCCTCCCTGACCACCTGCCACTCCACGCACTACTACAATTTTGGGGGATATTGGATGCTGATTTCAGCCCGATTCCTGCGGGCCATGCCGATGGACCCCACCGATGCACAAATCCGTGCCCTGGGCCTCTAGTATATATATAAAATTCAACCCCTATCTTTTTATTGCTGTAGTTCTTTCGCTTTCCTTTCTTTTCCAGTTCCCTCCCTTCCGGACTTTAAGCCACAACCACAAAGCACTAGGAGCCACCAGGTGTCCTCTCTGAATCCAGATTGGTTGAAATTTCAGGCACCTCTTCCCAAAGCCCTGCCTTCCTCAAACCACTGCCTTGCTCAGAAGTAGTGTGTGGGGGTGCAGGTGCCACTCCAACCATATCAGGTTAAGGCCATTGGAAAGTATTCAAGGCCCCTCCACTGGCCGCCCCATCCAGTGTTAGCTCCCACACTGCTCCTCACACAAGGCCAGCTTACACAAACACAGCGTTTATCCTGCCTTCTTGTCGATTCTCTCTTTCTTATCCAAATTCTACTCATTCTTCTGACCCAGTTTCATCCCACTTTCTCCCCACATCCTTCTATGAAGGATCTAGGCTTATTGATGTGTCCAGACTTTTAATTTCTGTTTTGCTCTAAGCATGTACTGACCATTTGCCCTGGCCCTACAACCTTGTCTCATACGCCTCCTTCCTGAGCACATAGAAGACACTCAGCATATGTTTCATTCCATTAACAAATAGGACCAAACTTCCTTCTAAATGGAGCAATAAGATCTGTGCTTAAATGTTAACTTTTTAAGATGCAAATTATTGAAACAGGCAGTAAGACTGCAAAAACATTACAGTGAATAACTCATCCTCTCCTGTTACTAACCATCAAGTTGCCCCCTTGGCACTAACTGCATATTGCGGTCCGCTGTGATGCCCTCCTCCAAACCACCAGCCTGTTGTATCCTCAGCTGCACTTAGCTACCAGAGCCCTTTCTAAGTTTCCTACAAGCACTGGAAATGGGACTGTAGATTCATGCGCCCTGGGTAGGCATTTATGTCTATTTGTCTTGAAGGGATTTTTCTCTTTTGAGTGAGTTGTGTTTTTTGTCCTTCTTTTTCCACTTAGGATTTAAATAACAGACAGTTGCCTGAATATAAAGCATCCTTTTTTCCCCATAAATAAAAATCAGTACTTATTTCTGAATAGTTGCAAGTGGAGAAATAATGAGCATATTATTATTCAGTAGTTGCACTTCAACCTAAATTTTGCATTTAGGATTCTCGGACTCTTCATCCGCGGCATTGAAGAAAACAGCAGGTCCAAGCGGGAAGGACTGTTTCAGGAGAATGAGTGCATTGTAAAGATCAACCACGTGGACCTCGCAGACAAAACCTTTGTTCAGTAAGCATTCTTTCCATTGTTTTATATACTACGTGATGCTAGAATGTTTACAATCATTGCTGTGCTCATTATGATCAAAATTCTATGTAAAATTTCCGTCAGTTCCCTTTGAAGGACCCTAGACTACCCATTTTTAATTGCAGCTTATATTTCAGCATACGCAAAGCCCCCGACAGCCCCAGGAGTGAATGTTAAACTGTAGAATGGAGCAAGCCTTCCCAGCTGGTTGTCTTTCTGGGGCATCTATAGATGGGTTTGTTTTTCCTGGGATATGGGTCAGTTAAACTGGTATTTAATGACTCTTTTCACAGACTGTTAGTTCAGCTTATTAATTAACTTACTTGGTATCAGCAGTCTTCCTTCAACTAAATATCTGTGAGTGATGTCTGTGAGGACTCACTGAATAATAGGAACAAAGGGGGGAGGGGATTAAAATACTCTCCCCCAAGAAATCATTTCTCTGTGAATGAAAATGTGATGGGAATAGGTTTGTTGACCAAAGATTTAGAAGATGTAGCAGCCTGCACGTATTTTTGTATTTATTATTATTATTTTTAATATGTCTTTATTGATTTCAGAGAGGAACCCGCAACCCAGGCATGTGCCCTTCACTGGAATCGAACCCGGGACCCTTCAGTCCGCAGGCCAACACTCTATCCACTGAGCCAAACCAGCTAGGGCTGCGTGTATTTTTTAAATGTATGTTGGCCTTGCCTTGGGATTCTGGCGCAAGAAGAAAAGTGTGATGAATACTTCCTAGTAATCATCACCAACCTCTTGTTTCTGACCAAAATAACTCATAATATGTCTTCCCTGTGGCCATTAGTTGTCAGTATGGTCTGTGGAGGGAAGGGGCCAGTGATTGTGGGTTTAGGGAGCATCAGGTTTAAGTTTTAAATGTATGTTGGCCTTGCCTTGGGATTCTGGCGCAAGAAGAAAAGTGTGATGAATACTTCCTAGTAATCATCACCAACCTCTTGTTTCTGACCAAAATAACTCATAATATGTCTTCCCTGTGGCCATTAGTTGTCAGTATGGTCTGTGGAGGGAAGGGGCCAGTGATTGTGGGTTTAGGGAGCATCAGGTTTAAGTGTGGAAGAAAAGGAAACCTTAATTGTCTATTTCTGAAAATAATGAATAATAGATAAAATTATAGTCATTAATAATGATATTACTGTCTTTTACAAGGACTTGATAAGTATGTAAGACAGACATTATCATCCCTATTTTTTAGAGGTGGAAATTGGGGCTTAAAACAATTCTGTGTGGAGTTAGTTGAGATCAGAAACTGACTCCTGATCAAGGACCTGGCCGGGAGAGCGGGGTTGTTATATGCAGTCTTCTCGCTCCTCCACTACCCACATGGGCAATTCAGCGCTTCAGAAAGATGAGAGGGGCGCAGAAGGCAGTGGGAATTATGATTCATTATTATTTGGTGTGGTTTCTGGTAACAGAGGCCTGAAATAAAAGTAGCTCATACAAGATTAACATTTATTTTTCCTAAGGAAAAAAAGTATGGAGATGGCAGTCCAGCGTTGATGTGGTGAGTCCACCATCATCAGCGTAGCAGGCGTCCTCCCTCTTTCTGCTTTACCATTCTTCTTGTGTGGCTGCCGCCTTTCAGCTGTGTCAGGCTCACAGGATGGCTGCAGGGGTTCCCTCCGTCACTTCTGAGTTTCAAAAAATAGGAAAGAGAAATGGGAGAACAAAAAAGTATCTGCCTCCCAGATAATCCAGCTTTTCTCTACGCCTTCACTGTGTCTCACTGGCAAGAAAGGCTGGAAAGGGAATAATGTTACCGCATCATAAGGCATAAGGAAGAAGAAGAAGAAAAAAAAGTAGTCAGAAATTTGAGGAGAAATATAAAGTGCTAAGACAAAAAAGTAAAAACTGTAGGTAGTCGACAACAGAGTGACCAGAATGAACAAGATGGTGCATATGGGATCAACGGCCCACTATGACATCTGGCTCAGCCTGCACACCTACCAGATGTCTCTATGAGGAAACGTTTGTGTCAAAACTAAACTTTGGGAACAAAACTCCTGTTACAGAAGACCTATACTTTAGAATGAAGTCCTAAAAGGGAATTAATTGATAATCTGATCAATATACAAAATGATTTTTTCCCATCTAAAATTAAAGCTTGCTTTGATATTTACTTCAGTAATCATTACAGGATTGATTTAGAAATGCTTAAGTAGACAAGTTACTTAATCTCTCTGGGCCTCAATGTTTTTTCATTTTGTAAAATGAGAGCTAATATGGTCATTAAGAAGTTTGAGAGACTTGCCCAGCTGGTATGGCTCAGTGGTTGAGCATGGACCTATGAACCAGGAGGCCATGGTTCAATTCCTGGTCAGGGCACATCCCCAGATTGTGGGCTCAATCCCCAGTTGCGGGTGTGCAGGAGGCATCCAATGGATGATTGCCTCTCGTCGATGTTTCTATCTCTCCCTTGCTGTTTCTGGAATCAATAAAAATATATTCTTTAAAAAAAAAAGAAGTTTGAGAGACTAATGCATGTTTAGCCTAGTACAGGGCACCTAATGGGCAGGACATGAGTGGTAACTAGTATTCAGTTAGCAAAGTCAACCTCGTTGGGTAGTGATAGCATCTCCTAGGCTAATGTGCTGCTCCCATCACTGTGATGCTGGCGTGCTTTAGAGATGGCATTGCTAACCTCAGTTCTTTCCACGTTTCCTTACATGTTTCCTAACTCTCCTTCAAGGGCTCAAGACGTCTTCCGCCAGGCAATGAAAGCTCCCTGTGTCCTCCTCCACGTGCTCCCCCCTCAAAACCGTGAGCAGTACGAAAAATCAGTCATTGGACCTCTGAACATTTTTGGTAACAACGATGGTGTTTCGAGAACAAAGCCACCACCACCTGTCCACCCAAGATCGGGAATGAGGACCGTGAGTCTCACAGGAACAAGCAGCCCCGAAGAAGATGGGTCACCTTCCCTGCAGCAAAGCAAGAGCCCCCGAGTACCAAGAATAGGGAGAAAGCCATCCTCTCCCTCACTCTCCCCTCTCATGGGGTTTGGCAGCAAGAAAAATGCAAAAAAAATTAAGATTGACCTTAAGAAAGGTAATTATTAAATTATGCTTAATAGCATTCTATTATTGTAACGTATAAAATTGGTTAAGAGAAATGCATTAAGGCTAATTTCGTTAATTCTCCCTTCATTTAATTGTATCAAAGAATGGATTTAAGTGTATACTTAGGTAACACATTTCTGAAAACTATAGTACTTTCTTATTCATCTCTTCTTGTGAAGAGTGTAAATTATTTTAAACAAGAAAATAATAGACATGCTGGGGATTGGAGAGAATCATTGCAAACTTGATAGAGACAGAGCAACACTGTAATACAAGTTAATACTAAATAGACACTAAAATTCAATTGTTCCTGTTTTGAGCAAGATTCATGATTTTTGAAACAACCTTAGACCAAGCTCAAAAAAACATGTTTTTGGTTCTCTAACATAGTTTTTGACCAGCAAAAAAAAATTTACTCCTCAGAAACCAAACATGTGATAATTAGTCATATCATTAATTCAACATTGCAAGCAATTTTTAAAAATATACTTAATTTCAAAGGCATGTTTAACCTTTTATTCATCTTTTCAATCCTTCTATCCATTTCAAATGCAGATCAATGAGACTAGATCATGGGTGTACATACATATGTATGCAATATTATCATAAACATAAGCATTCATGCATTTCCGTGCCTTTGTTTATTTTGTAACTTCCCTTCCCCCACTGCAGACTTCTACAATAATATGTGATTTTCAAGACTCAATTCAAAAGAAACTAAGATCTCATAGATTCTTGTCTAAATTAGCAGGTAATTTAATGGTCATAAAGTAGTTTTAGAATGCTTGTTAACATACATTCAAAGCAAAAAACATGTACCTTTAAGAGAGGTTATTCTGAAAGATCCTTTGGTCAAAATTGCCTCCCCCTGTAAGAATTCTATACTAGAAAGAAAATGTATTGACTGAGAGGCACAAACAGACCAGTGTGCTTAGCAATTGGGCTTTTTATATAAATGCACAATTTGTGCTTTTCATACAAATTACCCAACTGTGTATAGATATAAGGCTGTGTGCTTTGAGGATAGATGAATCAAAAGTAGAATGTGGCCTTAAAAAATCCATCAGAAAGCCTTGATTGTAAAAATAAAGAATATAACATCACAGTTGTACTTTGGGAAGATTAATCTGACAGCAAAAAGATACACCAAAGAAGAGGCCAAACAACAAAGTCTCAGCAAAGGGTGCATTGCATGTGTTCAGATATAATGTGTATGCCTTAGTAGCTGCCTGGATGTAGGAGGGATGAGAGAGAGGAATTACAGTTATTGCTGAGAGTTTCAGCTAGAGTAACTTGCACGATGGAGATGCCATTTCTAGAAATTATAAATTTATGTAGATGAGTGTCTTTGAAAAGGTCGGGATCTGCATCAGAGAACAGGTTCATCGTGACGTTTGAAGAGCTGGTGAAAGTATGTGCATGGTGATTTCTAGAATGCCAACAGAGATTGGAGCCAAACAACGACATCTAGGTGTCATTTATAGGGAGAAGATAGTTTGAGCCAGGAGCTGGGTCTGGAGGAAAAATGGTTCCAGGACAGGTCCTTGGAGAACATCTATTGCTATGGGAGAACAGTGGGTAAGAGAGAGAATGACATATATGATATGATCAGAGTGGTAGGAAAATAATCAAAAAATAAAGATACAGAGACCAAGGGGAGAGTTAATTTCAAGAAAATGATTGCTAAAAAATGTCAACACTAGAGAAGGGGAAAAATTAAGAATAGGAAGAATTGCTGGGTATGCTCACGGGCAGGTCACTGGTGATGGAAGACTGAAGAAGCAGTAAGATTTGTGTAAGGACTCTTTAGGATAGAGAAATCTGAGCATACCTTTAGATAGAGTGAAAAACCATATCCTTACCGAGAGCTTGAAGATGCAAGCGAGCAGGACAGGAGCAGCAAGAGTGAGCGAAGGGACAGTGGGATACAGCGTACAAGGGACAGATGCACGTAAAGGGGGCCATAGGGGAACCCGCTCATTGAGTGCTGGCAGAACTCATGTCCCAGGGTCCTTTGCTTCTACTGGTTAACTGAGAATTCAATCTCCCAGGTGTATGGACATGTGGCATTTCTTCTAGGGCCTTAATAAACAAAAGTGTTACACGTCTGCACTTGGCCCTAAATCCGCTTTGATGGCATCGTAGCCTGTCAGAAATACAATCTGTATTTGCAACTAGAACAACTGAAACTTATTTAAAACATTTGCTGGAATGTAACTATTTCACTTGTTCTACATGAGTCTAAATTAGGTAGCGTTTAGTGCAGGATTGAATATAATATTATTCCTCTTATGATGACCCTGCGTTTTCCTGGTCTTATTCACTAGGCCCGGAAGGACTTGGTTTCACTGTGGTCACCAGAGACTCTTCCATACATGGTCCTGGTCCCATTTTTGTGAAAAACATTTTACCAAAGGGTGCAGCAATAAAAGACGGCCGTCTGCAATCCGGGGACAGAATTTTGGAGGTAAGAATTGAAATTAATATCTTCAATAAAGTATTTCTTGGTGTTTAAGTAAGTATATAAATGAAGCAGGGGGTCCCGCGGGAGTGAGGCCGACGGAGTCCTAACAAAGCATGCCCGACTCTGGAGACCAGGTTCAGTGATGCAGATCTGAGTTTATTGTGTAAGTGCAGCAACATACATAACATTCCAGACCAATCAGAAGTTTACATCATCCTTAGGGCAGCCAATAGTAGGAAAGATCAGGGTACTATGTAGGGGCTCTAGGGGGCTTACTCAGGCGGGCGCTGCCATTTCCCGGTGTCCCGAGGAGGCTTGTATAGGCGCAGTGCGCTCACGCCATTGCATCCGCCACTGCACTGAGATAAATCTCCTGAGCTCTTCCCACATATAAACACATGTATTAATACTTAAATTTTGAATATAATATATTGAAAATCATTACTGAAATACAAGATAAAGATTTTAATTATAAAACTCATTAATAAGCAGCATAACTTAGTAAGCCCCCAATGAGGCCAGTGATATGGGGACAAGTTACCCTGAAAGCTTTTCTCTGTCTTCTTTGTCTTACTTTCACCTCTTAGGGTCCCTGAGGAATTTGGATCAAATCTAAGAGTTCCTTTAATTAGGGGTAAGATTTTCAAAGTTACACCCAAGCCCTGGTAACAATTTCTTTAAACTTCTTTCAAAAATGGGGCAGCCTGTCTTGGGTTGATCTATGCCTCTAGAGAAGAATTTGGAATTACCCAATGCAAGAGGCTTTTTTTTCCCTCTCATTTAATTTTGTCTGATAGAATCATCTCCTCAACTCCTTGGCAAATATATATTGTCAGCTTACCTTTCAAGAAAGCAGCTTCATTGAAAAAAAGAAATCCGAGTGATGTCCTCATGGCATAGAAGCAACACTACATCGCTCTGTCGGCAGTTCTAGATCATGAAAGATGTACTGAATGACAACACAGCTGCAAATGAGAATTCCCAATAATCTATGATGACTGTAATTTTCCAAACATGGAGAACGCTATGGAATGTTAACAAAAGACTCCTGTTCCCAGAGGGATTTGCCATGTGATAATAGTCCATTTCTGCTTCCTGCATGAGGCAGAAAATGGTGCCAGCTAAGCATTTGAAATACACCTTTTTCGTACTTAAAGAATCATTCTCTGGTATCTTTCAGTTTGATTTTATCCTCATAAGAATGTGAAGTCTTAGGAGAAACTGTTCATATGAATTACTGACTCTCTGAGGCTGTCCAACAGCTTAATGAGTGACGGTTGGTGTGTTATTGTTATTTTAAACATGGTTGGTTTGGGCCCATGTTTTCACTAATGACTTCAGATCTTCATGGATTGTGGGAAGTCCGTTTGCTGCTTACTTTCAAAAACCAATTAGGGTAGAAGGAGATGGCAAGTGCTGTAATTGTGATGGTTCCTGATTGTCCTCATCAGGTGAATGGCAGAGATGTCACGGGCCGGACTCAGGAAGAGCTGGTGGCCGTGCTGAGGAGCACCAAGCAGGGGGAGACAGCGTCTCTGGTCATCGCCCGCCAAGAAGGAGCCTTCCTGCCCCGAGAGCTGGTAATATTCAGGCAGAGCTTCCTGAACGCATTGAACTCCTAACATCTGAAGGAGGGCACCTAGCCCCAGGCTTCCTTCACACCAAGAGTGCTTGGCTGCACTTGGGGTATCTCAGTTTTAGGATGTTGATGCAAGGAGTTGGATAAACGTTGCTTACTGGTGCACAAGACCCTTTTTAAGGAAGCAATTTGACAATTCTCAGCTGAGTAAAATATACGTGGAGTATGAGCTATGTGGTGGGTCTTATGCAAAACACAGATAGCAAAAATGTCAATGGCCCTGCCTGACTGCAGTTTGCAGTCTAAAAGGAAATACAAATGTAATTAGATATTCAAAATGGTGATGAAGAAACTGCTCAGTGCTGCAGTAACATATAACAAGGGAATTTAACCTAGTCTTGAGGGCTGGGAAAGGTAGCTAGAGAGAGAATATTTCAAAAGTCTTATTAAAAATGTATACCTTTTGACCTTTCGAACTATACCTCTGGTAATCTCTCCTAAACTGATTAGCAACTATGTGGGGAAAATTCGTGGACATATATTTTTTTCCTAAGTCCTATTTATTGTAGTGATATATTGTGTTCTGTACAACCATAAGGTATTGGTTGGGTAAATAACTAGATAGCTTCTAAGGAAATATAAGAACTTTGAATAGTC
Source organism: Myotis davidii (assembly GCF_000327345.1). NCBI lineage: Eukaryota > Metazoa > Chordata > Mammalia > Chiroptera > Vespertilionidae > Myotis > Myotis davidii. The sequence continues at coordinate 1,678,151 of NW_006287548.1, forward strand.
TCAGTGAAGAATTGATAATAACATGAGAAAACGTTTATAGTACATTGTTAAGTTAAAGATCAGGGTATAAAATGATCTATGTCGTATGATCAAATTACATTTTAAAATCTTTTTTAAAAATAACTGAAAGGAGATGTACCTGAATAGCTTGAATTATGAGAGAATTTTATTTTCTCACTTTTTTACAATGAACACAATCATTGTATATATTTTATTATTGAAATATTTGAGAAGGCTATATAGAATCTTCAAAGGACTTTTTATGGCTAATAACAAAGAGAAATAGATGTGATAAGAGGATTTTTTATTACCTCTTGGTTTTTATTTTATTTCCTTTGAATCTATATAAGAAATTACAAAAGCACATATGGGTAATATAATAAGTCCCCAGAGTTAGATCCACAGAGGGCTAGTTGAAAAAATTGAGGATAGTTAGCTTGAGAAAGAGAAAGTTCAGGACACATCATATTTGTTATCAGATATGTAAAGAGTCATTGTATAGATTAGAAAGTAGTCTTAATCTATTTCTTTTGTTTATATTCATTAATTTACTTTTGCATTAAGTTAACCACTTATTGAGCATCTGCTGTGCACTAAATAGGAGGTTCTAGGAATGCAAAAATAAAACTCATTTTTGCCCATATTGAGTTTGCACCAAAACAAGTAGTTGGAAGTGATAATGTTCCAAGAACTTTCTAACTATTGGAGCTGTCCAAGAAGGAGATGGGCTATATAGGATATTGGAACAGAGCCTGCCTCACCATATGCCTAAGATGCTCTCAGGAAAAATCCTCACATTGATAAGGTGATCAGACTAGATAACCTTTACGATATTTACTCTGAGCCTAAACATGAGTTATGTTTGAATAGACAGCCTTGCTGGGTCACCTCTCTCATATATTAATGCTCATTGTTACTGGCCAAAGGACTGCCTTCCCAGCATGATTTTTGTGGCATGGAGTTTCCTTTCAATTATTCCTTCTCTTTCCCATCATCTTATACATTCTTCTAGGGAAATAGGAAAAGGAAGAATAACTAGTGGCATAAACCACAAAGACAGCACTCCCCAGCTCCTTTCCTCTATTTGACTCTTCTATATCCAAGCATTTTGGAAGACAGAATCTGGAATTTCTATATCATCTCCTTGCTGAAGCTCCTTACTTTTCCTAAAGAGAAATGCTGAAGAAACTTGGAGTCTAAATTTTTCCCGCTAAAATTTGATAGATTTTCCCTTCAATCCTTTATTTATCCCAACATCTTAGTGTTTTGCTACAAAAGTTGAAGTGGAAAGAAACAATAAAAAGGGGGCTGCGTGTGGACATGGCAGGAAGCCCTTCACTTCCTGTCCACTTCTTTGGTTACTGGGGATAAAAACTCAGAAAACCTCAGTGGGATTAGGCAGTACTTGTTTCAGGGACAGGAGAACAAGGAGAGGAGTTTTATCTGTGTGTTCTGTTGAATAGAGTCCTGGAAGGAGCAAAACCCTATGTAGAAAGAGAAACTTCCCAGTCGCCCCCTGTGCATGCAAAAGAAATGAATGACAAGGCTCCAGCTGGAAACTCAAACCCTCACATGCCCCTGATTCCCCATCTAACAGTCCCTATGCCCTTCCCCGTGTGTCCTCTAGCATTCCCACCACCCACTCCTAAGTCCTTCTTCCTACAAGCTCCCTCTTCCACCAGGTAAGGGGGAAAGGATGTTGAATCTGTCCCAGTTTGAAACTGAATACATTTTCAGGCAAAGGCAATAACATGTGGAATGTAGCAAATGGAATAATAGAATGTTCAGCCTAAAGGGAGCGGGAAGAATCTGTGAGTCCAGCTCTAATTTTCAGTTGAGAAAACAGGTTCATTGTTATTGAGTAACCTGTGCAGGTCCCCACAACAAGCAGGAGCTAGAGGCCTAAGTTTCTTAACACTTAGAGTCATCTCTGGAGTTCAGCTCCCTGTCCTCAAAGTCTGTATTCAGCACTTACTGTGTGATCTAGAGCTGGTCAGAATATCATTCTGAGGCTCAGTTTCCTCATCTGTACCTAAGATTGTTGTGAGGATTAAAAAGATAATACATGCAAAGCTTTTAGCCTAATTTATGGCCGATTATAAGTTATTGATGTATGTTAGCTATAATCATTTCTTCTTGTACATTACCACTTCTGTAGCACTGTAAGCATAATACAATGCTTTAGATTCATTGTGGAGTAAATAAATGTATGCAGTTTTGCCTGGGATTAACCACTATTTCAAACATTGATTTTTTTTATTATTTTAAAATGTATTTTGGTATCCAAAATACAGAATTGCAAACAAGTTTTATAACCAACCAAGTCCATAATTCAGGACAGCCTGCATATATTATTTCATTTTCATTTAATAGAATTTAACAAAATTTGATTTCTATCCCAGAAAGTGACATCATAGCCTGAGCCCACCAGAGAACATATTAAATTAATTGTGCAACGACAAGATTGAGTGCAAATAAATTATTTGTTCTCATTGTTTTTAGTTTTATACGAAATTTGGAGGGCATATGGTTAGTATCCATCCTCTTAGAATTCCCTGGCAAATCATCTCAACTCTTTTAAAAATATTTGACTTCTAACTATCCAAGTATGTTCAGTATTCTTTGTAACCACAGCAAAGCAAGGGCCTGGGAGGCTTAGAAGCACCTAAGTAATGTGGACCCGGAATCTTTGTTCTGGAGAACTATGGCATAGTCTTCTCCTTCCAGCCCGAAGGCCTGCCTCAGGTGCTAGGGAGCATGAACCATGCAGCAAGCTTAAAGAGGGGTCATGCTTGGCCTGCACCGGGGTGTTTCAATGGGAATGACTTCTTAGTGAGGCATGCACTGGACTAGTCGAAAGAGCAAAATGAGGAACACTGTTCCTTGTGATAGATCTTTGTATTTTTCTTCAAAAAAAAATTGAAGATGGTATCGCTTCGGCCTCTTCTCCCTTCTTGTGATTGATGTGCACACTTGACTTCCATTGAAAATGTGGCAGGGTGAAGGAAGGACAGCACTTCCTGCTTTTGTCTTCTTCTATCTCCTTTAAAGACAACAAACTGTGTGGATTGTTTTCTTTTCTGAGAAGCTGTCCCCTCCCTTTTGTGAAGCCTTGCTATTTCAGAAGCTCGTTCCCCTTTCAGCAGCACAGCTCTGCCTGGTTTCTGACAGTTAAATCTTCCTTGTTTCCTTCTTATCACTAGTTTATTGTCAATCTTAACACGTACAGTCAGGGGACTGTGTGGTCAGCAGCGATACAGGAAGCCCCAATATAGGATGGCCTCTCGGATGTGACCCTGTGTCACACCAAACGGCCTTGGCATCCATTTCCTGGTCATTTCTCCCGCCTGCCACATGAGACGTGTGTGCTGAGCTCATACATTTGCTGGGCCATGTCCTCCTTCCAGAGCTGTTGGTTAGTATCACGAATTTAGCAGCATATATAGCCAACCTTCTTTCCATTCGTGGCAAGCTGGGTTCAAAATCAAATGAGAGGAATTTATGTAATAACATTACAACTACTTAGCTCTTCCTGGTATCTTTACCAAAAGAACTGTGCGTCCCAGATAATCCTTCCAGAATCCCAGCCCGAAAGATCCTTTGATCTCCTCGCCCCCTGACAGGGTGGGAGTTTATTAAAGAGGTGTTCACATAAGGAACGTTTTTGCAGAAGGAACTTGGAGATTAGTGTTGGTAATAGAATCGGAGGGGGAGACTGCTGTGTCTGCCTCTGCACTTGAAATGAAAACTATGCTACTTAATCGGTGGTTTGTTTGGTCTGTTCAGTGACAGACTGGTCTACAAGTTCTTTTCCATCCCGGAGACCATATATATTTTTTTTAATGTTCATGCAAAGTGTGGGATGAAGCCATCTTTCCATTTAGGAAAGATTCTGGAAAACTGAAGGTTTTATCTTTATTTCATGCCTTTATTATTTTTTTAAGAGCTTCAGAGAGAGAAAGAGCGACACTGTGTTACTGTCCTTTGTGTGCATGTATGTGTGTGTGTATGTATATGTCTTCTTTCATTTCTTGAGGAAAAAGGAATATTCTGCCATTTCTTTGTTAACCTCTTTAACGTTTCCTATTCTGACCTACTGCCTTATCTTTAAATTATCCTGAAAATCACAGCAATCCCTGGTGGGTAAAACCCGCTGAGAAAATTTCAAATGTATTTATAATTTCTACCTGCCAAGTGTGCCTGCTATTAAATGACAGTCTCTGCAAGTGGGATTGACTTTATTTCAAAGAAGCAAGTTGCTCCTGCCTGGCAGGATTGAGATCCAGAAGTCAGCCATGTTTGTCATGCTGATTTGACCTTCACTTAGGAATAGTGCTCTTGCTGAGAAAAAAAAAAAAAAGTGATGCACACAGGTGTGGAGGCTCCCTTCGTAGCTGCTGTGCTTAGAGTATTTCAACACTTCCTGTTCACCAGTCCCTGCGACCACCTCAGCAAATAACATGTGGACCCAATTCCTTCCTGGTTTTCTCTGTCCTCTTAAGTGAAAAATTCACATCTTCAAATGTCAAATTATTGAACATCATAAATCATGCAAGAAATTTTGTTTGAAATTTTAGATGAACCTCATTTAACTGATATATTATTGTACTCCCTTTGGCTATTGGATTCAAATGATTCCATGCTTAATTAACCAAGGTACTTAAGGAAGAGTGAATATGATAGCAGCTATTGTGGATAAGTAGCAGAAATTAAAGAATGATTTTAGAATGATTTTTCTATGTAAACCAAAGTCCCTGGGTTATGTTTTGAAATTTAAATTATTATACAAAAATCAAGATGCACTGCTATATTTTATGGATTCTTCTAGTAACACAGTTCTAGTGCTGAGACATAGTCTCCATTTCTGCTTTCCTCTATAATAATTTCCTTTTCTTTCTTACTGTTTTTCCAGTCAACCAATTTGTGTTTAATCCAGTCAAGGCTCTGCAACATGAACTCCAGAGGTGAATAAGATGTGCTTCTGTCCTAAGGGAGCTTCTAGCCCATAAAGAAAAGAAAAGTGATGAGTTCATGAAATTGGGCAAATAAAGTATTGCAGTGATTCAAAGTTGGGAACCAAGGAAATCTTCAAAAACACAACAGACTTGCCCTGGCCGGTGTTGCTCAGTTGTTTGGGCATCGTCCCATGCATTAAAAGACTGCCTGTTTGATTCCCATCTATTGATTGGCTGAATGGCCTAAGATACCCCCTTGAGACCCTATTTCTCATCCCTAATAAGGGGATCGGACTATTGTCAACTTCAGAGACTCTGCATTAAATGAGATGCATGGAAAGTACTTAGAATAGGACACGGAATAGGATTCCAGAAATGTTACTGTTATCATCATTGCTCATCTGAATGAGGAACCCTAAGTGTGCAGTTAGGTTTGCCCGCCCATTGGTGATTGAGAGAGAAATGAAGGTAGAAAACTTTAGTTTGGGCATTTGATAGATGTTAGGGTGAAGGAGTAAGAAATATTAATAATTCTAAAGTTTTGACTTTGAATGTTTAGGGCTAGCATTAAGAGATGTATAGGTTGGTTTGGAGGAAAAAACAATTATTCTCTCCTAGAGTTGTATTCCTTTCATGGATTTCACGCTGGTCTATGACCCTGGGGTTGTCAGCACATTTTCTGTCTCCCTGCTCTCTAGCCATCCCAAGCTCTTCTCACCAGTTTAAATGTTACCAGGGCCCTCTCCTTGCCAGACATTTGCTATGAGCCTCCCCCCTGTCTAGGACACCCCTTCGCTTCCCTTTCACCTCACAGCTTCTTAAGATATCTACCCACAGGTCCCTTCCTTGGTCACAGCTTCCTTGAGATCCCAGGTGTTGGTTCTGGAGCCTCATTTTGTTTTCCATTCATATTCAGGCCTCCCCTCCTCATGCTCCTGAATCGCTCATTGCTAAATTTTCTCATGTAGACCTTAAAAACTATAGAGAAGTAGCAGTTAAGAGCCCAGGTTCGGGAGTCTCAGGGCCTGAATGTGAATCCCTGCTTTCCTATTCTATTCACCTCTCAGTCCCTCAGTTTTCTTATCTGTCAAGTGATAATAACAACACATAATTGTGAGAATTAACTGAGCATAGATGCTAACACATGGTAAATCTCAAATAATGTTAACTCCTGTTATTTCCTGTGCCTGGTGCATGCTACATGCTCAGTAAATATTTGTTGACTGAATAAATGAAATCTCTGCATTGTTAAAGCAGATGACAGAAGACTAAAAATGTATTGCTAAAGGGCCTATTACCCCTAACCCATACCTAACCTTTATCTAACACATTATCCATTTAAACCAAATACGAATATATAGAGATTTTCTCAGATCGCAGAGCATTAGTAATCTTTACAGCAACACATGACAGAGAGAGTAGGGATAGTTAATATTGAATATAAATGACAATTTAGACAGTTTAAATTATCAGGACATTTGCATAATCTAGTACAGTCTACTTGTAAAGATATAGGAAAGTATTATTATCTCACATTTAAAAATATTAGAGGTATTTTAAAGTATTAAAAGTATTTTTAATGCTTCAATCTTTGGCTACAATAACTTGTGAGAACAGTGGTTCTCAAAGTGTGGTCTTAGACCAGCAGTACAGTATCACCTGGGACCTTCATACACATGCAAATTCTCAGGCTCCCTCCTGAGCAAAGAAATGGAAAACTCTAAGGGTGGGGCTCAAAGAGTTATTTTAACAAGCCTTCCAGATTATTCTGAGCTCATTCAAGGTTGAGAAGCATTGGAATAGTGGTTCCATTATAACAGCATAAGGACTACAGGGTAACTCAGTGACTAGTTGACTAGATTTGGCAATCACATTTTCAACTTTATCTTCCTATAGCAGTGGTTATCAACCTGTGGGTCGTGACCATCCTGCATATCAGATATTTACATTATGATTCATAACAGTAGCAACATTACAGTTATGAAGTAGCAATGAAAATAATTTTATGGTTGGGCCACAACATGAGGAACTGTATTTAAAGGGCCAGAAGGTTGAGAACCACTGTTCTATAGTCTGCAAACAATGTCTTGCTCTGTGAAAAATTGGCTGTGAGAAGTTTAAGCCCCATGTCTCTTAGGCCACGTGCCTTCATGTTGGCCAAGGGCCAATGCTGAGCACAATCCAGTTACTCAACTCAATTACACCTGATTCATTTAGGCAAACTCAATTGTACTTGACTTTCTCAGGCCCATTCAATTGTGCTTTAAAATTTTCACACTCAATTTGATTGTGCTCCAAATGTGTTACATGCCACCTTGTAACTTGTAGATTTAGACACTTACCAGAGGGAGGTCTTTATAGGGAAGCTTAAAAGATTGTGTTATTGCTATTTGTCTGCAGTCATGCCAATTTCCCTTCTCCCTTCCCCTTTATCTCCGACATGGATGCTAGAATGTAAGAGATGCTCCATTGGCCTCTTACATGGACCATACCCTACTATCCCCCACGTACTGTGATTGAACTCATGGCAAAGATTATATAAAGCTCCTAAGGAAGTGATCCTCATTTTCTATCACAAAGCATGTATGCTTAGTTCCCATTTATTTCATTTATTTTGTCTGTTTTTAGATAGGACCGATGGGGCACGGAGGTATTGGCCCTTTTCAAAATGTACATTGTTTATCAAAATCAGAAACATTTTCTAAGTAAGACTTCCACCTCACCGAGATAAGCATCATGCCTGCTCTCACTTGTGCTGTGCACGGAGATTCTAGGTCCTCAATCTCTGCCAGTTTTTTGAATGCGTTCAATAACCCACAGGCTGAGGGATTAATAGTCATTTGCTACTCCCTGGGAAGTACTTATACCTGAAAGAATTTTACTGAAGCCTTGTCAGCAAAATCTAGTCTTGGTAAAATGGATGATGATAAATGCTGTGGTTCAGCATTATTAAAACAGATGGAGGAAGTGCTGGCCGCTTTGCCTGGTTGTATGGCTTCCAGGTGTCAGAAGGAAAATACTTAATGGCCTTTATCACAAGCCTGGTTTTGTTGGAGGGTGGAAGGTGGTAGAAGGAGGAGCGCTCCATGCTAAAGCGAAGCTCTCTTGACATTTCAGAGGATTGGGGCCTAATTACATTCTCCTACAAAGTTACAGTAAAACCGAAGAGCCGTGAGAGACAGCCATAGTCTCATGGCACAAGAAATATGTCTTATTAGTGGCCACTGTGGCCATTATTAGGCTTCTGAAGGCTGAAAAGAAAACACACAAGAAGTTTTCAAATATACATGTTTAAACAGCTAGGGAAAAGTAAGAGTGTGACCAACCACACACTCTATCCTTCTTATTATTCAGTTAGCCACATGTTACCAGTAATTCATGCCAGCTGTTGATACGTAGCAGCTGGATAAGAAGGTGGTTACAAAACTCGGGGGAAGACCTTGATTTGCTTAATTACCTCTATGCCTGTGATCTGTGCATTTGCTAAGGTACATTTGGTGTAAGATAAGGAAACGCATTCATTTTGTAAAGGATGTTTAAAGATTAAAGGGAAGAAAGTACCGCCTTAATTGATTGTGGTTGACTTTCCCAGCTGTTATCAAAGTAAATACCACACATGTGGAACTGCCACGACAGTCCACTTGATTTTGAAAGTACACTTAGAGGTCTGAGCATGTTTCATCCGCCTGTTTCTCAGGAAAATGTGTGATCTTTATCATTAAAGAATATCAGCTTAATCATGCTCCTTTATTTTTTTTCCTGAGGGCTTATAAAACAGAGATAGACTCTTAAATAACAATCTGTTGCCACTTACCTCTTCCCATGCTCCCTCACCAAAGATTCTCTGGGCAAGGACTTTTAAATACGCTCTCGTTATTTTTAATGAGTGTGCAGAGCATATGACGCATAATGCACCAGTAAGTAGGTGCCCTTTTACTGAACTTGTCAGATATAATAAAACAGGGAAGGAGTTAAGATTCATTTTTACTTAAGATATTGTAATTATTTAAATTAAGATGCCCAAGTACAAATCACAGACTATTCCGTTCCTGTGGCTGCCTCATGGAAACCCATCCACAGCCTGGTTCTCTTTCTAATAAAGACTGCTTTATCAGGAATGTTAAAAAGACAAAAGACATTTAATATTGTTATGTCTCTTTAAGTTTACTCTTCCTTAAATCCACTGGCTGGCAGGATATTCGATTACAGACGAGATCAATTATGTTTCCTGACCACTTATTGAGTTATATGAAGGACTTTTATCACTAGTCTTTCCTTAATTAATTCTTTGCATTTTTATAGGTTTGGGATCTAAGGAAGCATTGTTTAACAGCTTGAAATGTTGTTTCAGTTTTCTTCTATTTCCTCTTTCTCTCCCTTCCCTTCCTCTCTCCTCCTCTTTCTTGCGTCTGACCTGCCATTCTGCCTTTGTAGAAAAGACTAACACTCAATACGATATTTACCAATTGCAGAATATATTTATTTCTACATTACATTAAGATGTCGGATGGTGATGAACAGGAAGGTAATAGAACGTTATATAAATTACACTGAAATGCCACGTGGTAGATGAAGATGGTAATAGATTGGCAAAAATATCCCCAAGAACAACAAAGCCTATGGTAGTCATTATCGCCTACGTCAGGGTCGGGCAAAAGTAGGCTTATAGTTGTGAGTACAAGAAACACACTTTATTCTTGTATTATTATTATTTATTAATATTTGTATTCTTTTTCATACCAACAACTATAAACCTACTTTTGCTCCTCCATGTATTGGAGCCGAAGGCTGTTGATTTATGGAACCGTGGGCCTTGACTAAACCCTGCAGGTGAGTTACAGCTTTCAGCCTGACACAGGGGGCTCGCCCCTCCCTTCTCTGTTTCTCAGCAGCTACATATTTCATCTACAGACCCTTGACTTCCCACTTAAGGGAGAACACACACAGAAACAAGCAAAGAAACCCCAAATGGAAAAGCACAAAAACACCCAACCAGGATATCATACCTGTGACTTGCTTGCCCTCCATCCTGGAGATGAATGCTTCTCTCCCGTGATTCTCAGAGAGAGGCTGATGTTCAGGAGAACTGTCTTCTTGGGCCTCCATGTCCCTTTATTTCTGGGTCCTCACTGACGATAACAAGACCTGATTGTTCAACAAACACCTATTTCCAGTTTAGCTGATCAAATGCTGACTGAACATTTATTTGTGCTAGATGCTGTACCTTAAAGTGTGTATTTTAAGATTTATTAAATCAGGAACTTGTAGACATTTGCTAAGTGGCATTAGAGAAACCAGGTAAGAATATTACATAGTTCCTATCATCTGAGGGGAAAGCTGATAGGAGGGAAATAGTACACAAATTTAAGGAAAAAGCTGAGAGGAGGTTAATAGTGAACTAGAAGTTCACTAAAAAAGGAGAAATCCAGGTGTTAACCAGATAGCTCAATTGGTTAGAGCATTGTCCTGATACACCAAGGTTGCAGATTCTATTCCTAGTCAGAACACATACAAGAATCAACCAATCAACACATAAATAAGTGGAACAACAAATCGAAGTTTCTCTCTCAAATCAATAAATAAAAATATTTTTAAAAGAAATCCATAAGGGCCTTAAAATTATGAAACATTTCATTTATGTTGACTCTGGGCTGTGGATGGACTCAAGGAAGCAAAGTGAGAAAACACTTCTAGGGATATGGAAAAGCATGAGACAAGATGAAGGAAAACTGAGGAAAAGGGAGAGTAGACGAAAGAAACATTTTAGTTAAAGTGCTGATAATGTTGGCAACTTACACCATCACTTGGGCAAAATTTACAAGTCCATAACAGGACCATGTCTATGGCTAATATAGAAATGCCAGTAAGTGTAAATTCAGGATCCATTGGATGCCCTGTGTTCATAAGTTACCTGTTTACAAGTTCGGTGTCTGGGCTTATTCATGCAGCTTACCTCCCTGGTGTGGCTGTCTGTTGTCACTAGTTCTTGGGTGGGGCAATTGGTTCCCCTTCATGTGATTGCTTATCTTCCAGAAGGCTGGTCTGGCTTCATTTCCTGACATTCTCAAAACAGCAAAAGCATGAGATGCAAGGGCTCTCAAGGGCAAGTTGCACAATGTCACTTCTGCCTCATTCTCTTTTTTAAAATATTTTTTATTACAGTTGACATACACTATTATATTACTTTAGGGCATACAACATAGTGACTAGAAATTTATATAACTTACAAAGTCATCACCCTGATAACACTAATATCCATCTGACACCATACGAAGTTACTACAGTACTAGTGACCGTATTCCTTATGCTGTACTTTATATTCCTTATGCCTTCACCGTGACTGTTTCTATAATTGGCAATTTGTACATCATACTCCCTTCCCATTTTTCACCTCTCTCCTCACCCCCTTCCATCTGGCAGCCATTAAAACGTTCTCTTTCTCTATGAGTTTGTTTTTGTTTTGTTCAGTTAGTTTGCTCTTTAGATTCTGCATATAATTAAGTTTTGTTTTCTTATTAATTTTTCATCACTTTGAATATCTTGTGTTGGTACATCAATGAGAGAGATTGGCCCTCAGGCTGATGGTTGTGAGGACTGGCCATGATGCAAATAAACTCTTAAACATTCTCTATGGGAAGTTTCTTATGTCGATAACTCCCACAATCTGGATTGGAGATTAGGAGTAGAAGTTGGATTGTGTAGTTAGTGATAAACTAATAAACACTAAAGTTAAATTATCAAAAGAAAAAGCAATTTGACAGTAAGTAAGGAGAAGCGTCTCCTTGTCTATAAAATGAGGGGATTGAATTAAATGGTCTCTTAGATCTCTTCCTAATGCAAAATACTCTTTTCTGAATTTCTGTGCATCAAATCTTGGCAGGACACTCAATACAGACAGTGCCTGAATTATGATTGATCTGTGTGCTCTATGAATGGGCAAGAGGAGTCTGCCTCTGAGTGTCTGTTTCACATTTCAGAATGCCCTGGGAGCATTTGAGGTAGAGTGCCTTCTCCTAAGTAAATGTAGAGCTAGCCAGTTGCCAACAGATATCTTTCTTGTGCCCACTTTTTTTTTTTTTTATCTCCAGCTGTTGTGGTGTTTGTTGCCAGAGTAGTTAATAGGCACATTTGGACCCCTTCCTCTAACCCACTCCTGACGCCATCAGGGCTGTGGGTACCATAAGAGACTTTACCTCCATAGCCAGCTGAAAAGGAAATGGGTTCGCCCTCTCCTAAATTGGAAGGTTGAGTGTATTTTCCCCATAGACCATTCTTATATATAGCCCATCCAGTAGAATGTAAATTATCACCTACTATTATATTTTAGAGATACTGTAAAAGAAACATCTGTTATCTACGTGAAACCTAGGCTCAATTTACCAGTTTCTTTTCTTTTTTTAAATTTATCTTTATTATTGAAAGTATTACAGGTAGTCCCTTCTTCCCCATTGATCCCCTCCACTCTATACCCCTCCAGGCCTTCAACACACTATTGTCTGTGTCCATGGGTTATGCATATATGCATATAAGTTCTTTGATTAATCTCTTCCTGCCCTTCCTTCCCCTTCCCTCTGAGATCTGTCAGTCTGTTCTGGATCTTTTTTGTCCATCTGTTTATTTTGTTCATTAGATTTCACAAATGAGTGAGATCATGTGATATTTGTCTTTCTCTGACTGGCTTATTTCACTTAGCATACTACTCTCCAGGCCCCTCCATGCTTTCTCAAAGGGTAAGAGATCCTTAATTTTTACTGCCTGCATAGTAGTCCATTGTGTAATTGTACACATCATTTTTTTGAGAGAAAAAAAAGTTCAAATTGCAAGAACTAGGTTTACAAGCAAACTTATGGTAAACTAGAGGCTTGGTGCATGAAATTCATGCACTGGGTGGGGAAGGGGGTCCCTCAGCCCTGCCTGCGCCTTCTCACAGTTTGGCCCTCAGGGGATGTCTGACTGATGAACATCCTTAGCACTGCCGCAGAGGCGGGAGATGCTCCCACCACAACTGCTGCGCTCGCCAGCTGTGAGCCCGGCTTCTGGCTGAGTGGCACTCCCCCTGTGGGAGCACATTGACCACCAGGGGCAGGTCCTGCATTGAGCGTCTGTCCCCTGCTGGTCAGTGCGCATCATAGCGACCAGTTGTTCCGCCATTTGGTCAATTTGCATATTACCCTTTTATTATATAAGATAACCTGTTTTCTAACTAGAAATTGTCTTTCTCCACAGTCAATTTACTTAAAGCTAATTTGCATTACACACAAAGAAATGTGAATAAATTACAAGCACTATTCATTAAGGTTTGGGCTATCCTTTATGCAAAAAAAAAAGAAATCTCTGAGCTCTGGATTCTGTTAATGGAAAAATATGAGTGTGTCAACATTAGCAACTTGTTGAAAACTTGGCAGATATTTTCAATGTAGTTATGAATGCAAGCCACTTCAATTCCTCTTTGATACTATAAGGTTGTAAATAAATTATATAAATAAATATTAATGCAATTATTAACTTGGTAATTTTATATGCTATGTAGGCACTCAAAGAAATTAAACAAAGATGAAGGCTGTTGAACTTGTTCGTGTTTGAGGATATACATAAGAGTGACTTATTCCCTGTATCATAAAGAGATAGAAATACACTCGTTTTCAGCTGCCTAACTGAATATGATTGTAAAATATATACATATATATATATAATTTTTCATGGTGGTTAAGTTAATAACATGTCACTATAATTTGTGTGCTTCTGAAATAGAAACCAAATCATGTGCATCCTATTTCGAAAGTAAGTGAAGACAAAATAGATACTAACAAGCTAGTTGCTTACTTTTTTATTTTATTTATTTATTTGTTTTTAAAGTGTATGGATTTTTATTGAATTTATTGAGGTGACATTAGTTAATAAAATTATACAGGTCTCAGGTGTACAATTCTATAATATGTCACCATTTATCCCCACTTTACTCTCTTCTATCTCCTCCCACCCCCTTTTCCTCTGGCACTACATTGTCTGTCTATGAGGGTTATTTTTTCTTTTCTTCCTTTTTTTTGCTTAATCCGCTCACCTTTTTCGCCTAGCACCCTAACCCACCTCCCCTCTGACAACCATCAGTCTGTTCTCTGTATCTTTGAGTCTGTTTCTATAACGTTTGTTAGTTTATTTTATTCATTTGATTCCACATGTAAGTGAAATCATATGGTACTTATCTTTCTCTGACTGGCTTATTTCACTTAGCATAATACAGGCCCATCCATGCTATCACAAATGGTTAGATTTCCTTCTTTCTTATGGCCGAGTAGTACTTCATGGTGTAAATGTACCACAGCTTTTTTATCCACTCATCCACTGATGGGCATTTGGGCTGCTTCCAAATCTTGGCTATTATAAATAGCGCTGCAATGAACATAGGGGTGCATATATTCTTTTGAATTGGTGGTTCAGGTTTCTTCAGATATATTTCCAGAAATGGAATCGCTGGGTCATAAGGCGCTTGCTTTTTTGAAAGCCCAGCCTTTGCCGCTGGATCACAGTTCAGAGGTTCTTCTTTAACCTGTAGGGCTTTGTGCAGAAGAAAATAGCGATAGCATGTAAATGTCTTACTTCCTTTGCAAACCTTTGAAAATGTAACCCAAAGATCACTTTGCCTCTCACCCTGGGCTCTCAATGACTCTCGAGGGAATTGGCAGGTCTTATCAGAGGAGAGCAGCCAGGCGAGGGCAGCCAGCACATTGAGGCCAGGGTCAAGGCCATTGGGCAGGTAGTGAAAGGCCTCTTACAGTGTTAAACAAATGCCGCTTCCTTCCTGTCTTCCGCAGGAGCTAATTTTGTTTTTCACTTTTTCTTCTGGTATAAGAACAATAAGGATTCATGAGGCCATTCTCCCTGTGAGAAGATGTGCATTAGATTATCATAAATCCACAGATAAAAAGTGCAGTGGTCAATCAGAACAGGCATTCCTGGGTGAAATAAAAGGTTTAATTGAAAGTACTGTCCCAGGAGAGACAGATGACTGAGGGTGGTATTGAGTAGATATTAATGACCACAGACCAGAGAGTGAGGAAAGCTAAAGGAAGACCATTGTTTTTTTCCCCCCAGTTCCGTTTTTCTTTAAAAGAATGTGAGAGATTATCCTAACAGAATAGTAGGGAGGAAATTGGGATTTTGATCACATACAATGTTCTTAGGACACTATTAATATTTCCTAGGAAGTTGCAGCTGAATTTCCTACTGGTACAGATCGTTTTGTTAGAAGTTAGAGATCTGGTCAGAGTACAGACTGTACTGATATACTGAATAATGGTTAAAATTGATACATACCTATTATGTTGTTATAACATCAGAAAATTATTTGCACTTATTCTTAAGTCTAGAATTTTTTTTGGCTCTTTGATTATGTCTCTCAGTTTGTTCTCTTAAATACTTTGGATTTTTTTCAGTGTTACAAAATATATATATATAACTAAACATACAGTCCCCATTAAGTACGAGGTGACTTGCTTTGTATCACTGATATATGGCTGCCTTTGTAAATCACACATATTTGTTTAGCCCATGCCCTACTTTTGATGTGGCTAAAATAATGGGGTGAACTCTCTAGCCACAGAGACAAAAGCTGGGGTTAAGGACTGCCTTTACAAGAACATAATTGGGCAAGTGTCTCTCTATCAGTCATTAACAGATTTGAATTATGACTTTGATTCTTCTCTAGTGACAAAAACAGTTTAAAAATATTCTGGAATATTTGAACCTAATGTGCAGTGATTTTGAAAGGACGAAGATGGGGAGACACCAAATCTATTAGGAGTGTTTTAATTGGGGTCTGTGACCAAACAATGCCCAGTTTAGTTTTTAGAAAATAACTGCCAAAGCCATTTTTAGTTTACTTGATTTTCAGTTTTATTCCAAATAAATGAATTGTCTCAGTAAGTGATTTTAAACTACTCAACCAATTATTTAGGAGTTAATATAGACACAGTCTTCGTTTTAAATGTAAAAAAAAAAAAATGTTTTTTAGGGTTAATATGAACAGGGTAGTTGCCAAATAGTACCAGCTGTCATAATAAAGCAGAAGTGAATGACAGATTCACTCCACCCCATATCAAAACTCAAGAGCGGATATGGTGATCAGATGAGCCAAAATAAATCTAAGTTCGTAGAAACATTTGCAAGCGATTTTCTTGCATAGCTCAGCCCTTTATAGGCATCAGAGTGCACACAGGTCGTGATTAAACTTAGCACTGTTATAAAAATGAGAAAGGAAACCACTTAGTTGGTGTGGACACCCCAAACGCACATCTCAGAGGACTGCAAATTATTCCAAATTTCCATTTGATGATGATGATGGTGATCTATATTAGGAAATATTGAAACTTAATTAGCAGCTTTTAAACTATTTTTAATATTAATAATAACATGGCCCACATTGACCTACAAAGGAAGAACTAACTGATGGAGTGCTTGTCAGCAATGCTCTTTAAAAAACATGTAGTGTACAATCATTCTCAAGCATGCATTAGAATAGGCCCTCATGGCATAAATGTAGGTAGAATGGTCATTTGTTGCCTTGCAGTTCTTAAAGATTTATGTAATAACAAATAACCATAATACATTGTGATTTGTGCTATAATTTAATTACAGAGACCCAGATGAGGGCCCAGCCACAGAGAGTAGGTGACAATTAATTTGGGCATTGATGGCTAAGTTAGAGTTTTCCAATGGGTGGCAAAGTGGGAGGAGGGGAGAGGATAAGTTTTAGGTAGACAGAATCCCATCTAAAAAAAACTAAGAGAGATTGTCTGTGACATTTAAGTAATTAATTTTATTTCCATCTAACAAATATGCTAGAGTTTTCCAATGGGTGTCAAAGTGGGAGGAGGGGAAAGAATGAGTTTTAAGGTAGAGAGAATCCCGTCTAAAAAAAAAACTAAGATTCTTTGTGACATTTAAGTAATTAATTTTATTTCTATCTAACAAATATTCTAGAGTGTTATGGTAGAAGAGTTAAAATTTTGATTTTGTAGATAAGATATACAATTGTTACTTTTTTTTCTTTTGGTCTTTTAATGCTATTATTTCAAAAAGGGCACTGTGGCAGAGAAATGTCAGCAAAATAATTTATGAAGTCACCCTAGCACAAATATTATTACACATGCATGCTATTGGAAGCTGAACTCGATTCAAAGTTGAATTAAAGATAATTCCTGCCTTTGATGGGATCACAATGGTACAGTGGAGTTAAGACAGACAGGCCAGCAAATAACTGTAAAAACAGAAAGTGATGATAATCATAAGACTGGGGGAAAGAAACTGAAATAGGAACTCAGAGGAAAGCAGGTTGTTTTCCCACTGATAACATCAGGGAAGGAAGAGGTGTCTTATGTGCTGAGCATGAAGCCAGGGCGCTTGGAAGTGCTAAGTAAATAGCCTTTTATTCCATTAAACCTTTGAGGGAGAAATAATTTCTATAATTGATGTGTATGCAGAAACATGGGAAATAGGTTTTTCCTTATGTATGTTTTCATTAGGTGTCACGAAAATTGTAGATCTGTACCACCAGGAAAATGCTTAACCAGAAAGATTGTTCGCGCATTGTGCTTAGATGAGTCTTTCAGCAGGTGCAACTGGAGCTGTGCTGGATTAGATTTTTAAAGAATTTAATTCCTTAGTTAGGAATGGGACTGGTATAGTCCTTGTTTAGTCTTTGACATGTACTTGACTTTGTTTGAAAATTAAGATCCATTAGTTCAGGGGAGAAAGGAGTCCTGCACAACCTATAGCTAGGGAGATATTGATTGGACGTGCACTGAACTTTTAAACTTCTTGTAATTACACACTGATTTTACAGGAATTAAGGCCATAGAAATTGCTCCTTTCCCCTTGTCCTGCTTTCCTATACTATATATAACAGCAAGGCGGGGGAGGATTCGGATGGAGAAGACTGAAGAAGAAGAATGTAAAGTGAAAGACAGCATTTAATAGCTCAACAGTTATCTAGGACTGGGGGTCTCCCGAACAGTCTCTTTCAAGAACTTGGCAGGAACAGTGAAGAGATGTGGGAGGAGGGATCTTCCCAGAATTGAGTTGCCTACCTCCTCTACCTTGGGAAAATATTACAGCTCCAGAAGCCACTGTGAACTTCAGACTCAGAGATGCTGTGTTAGCCTGTTCACGCTGCTGTAACTGAGTGGCTTATCAATAACAGAAACTTAGCTCTCATAGTCCAGAGTCGGGAAGAGCGAGGTCATGGTGCCATCATGGTTGGATGAGAGCCCTGTTTTGATCATAGACTCCTCATTGTATCCCCCTATGGAGGAAAGGCTAGGGAGCTCTGCGGGTTCTCTTTTATGAGGGTGCTAATCCCACTCATGATCACCTCCCAAATCCCCACCTCCTAATATCATCGCCTTGGGGATTAGGACTTCAATATATGAACTTGGAGGTGATGGAAATATTCAGCTGATGGCAGGTGGATATATGTGTCAAATAGAAATCCTGACATCAAAAGGAGAGACATGATTAAGAGAAATATAAGCCCTAGGATACATCATTAATCCTTGGTATCTCCATGTGTCAAGAAAAAAGAAAGAAAGAAATCCCCCAGTTGGTGAACTCAGTTATTGGTCTCAGTTCTTCACTTCCAACCAGAGCATCATATATCCATTCTCTTGTCATGGTCTCATGGTGTGTGGAGAGTATTTTTCCAACCATAGCCTGTGGACTTGGCCCCGTGAATTCATTTGGCCAATGAGATGTTATTGAATGTTTTGTGAGCAAAGGTTTTAAAATTACTTTTGTTTTTAAGCATTGATCAGACTGTCAAACCTCAGAGGGAAGGCAGGGGAGGGTGGGGGTAAGGGGAAGAGAGCAACCAAAAGGCTTGTAACATGCATGTAAGCATAACCAATGGACACAGACACCAAGGACACATATTTAATACCTTAATCAATAAGGGAAATTTAAAAAAATACATTCCTGTTTTTAATAATGAGGGAAACACACTTCAGATATCCAGTGGTCTATGGAAGATGAGAAATCTACAGCTTGGAGGCAGGACTACCTGAGCCCAGCCTAGATCAGCCAAACCCTCATCAACTTGCAGATATGTGAGCCAGAAGTAGGTGCCTTATTTTGCATGTCACAGTTTTTGGTGGTTTGTTATGCAATATTTTTATGGCAACAGACAACTGGTACATTCACTCACTTTCCCCCATTTAACTCTGGGTAGATTTCCCCTCTCCTTTAAAATTGTTTGTAGTAGTGAGGATAGGAAGATATATCACAGTGTAATGTTATGGGTTTTCATACTCTATAGAACTTAAATGACTTCTTAGTTTATAGTCAATTTTATCTGAAAATTAATTTTAACAGATTGATTTAATTATTAAAAGGCACATTATATGTCTATCTGCAAATGATATTATATATATATATACACGTATATATATATATAGTGCCCCAAAAATATATAATCTACTCATTTCTGTAGATTCTTTTAAATTTTGAAAATGAACTGTAAGTTAATAAATACTGACTTTAGAATCTCAAAGTGTGTATACATTTTTGGGATACCTGTCTATATGGTAATTACAAATACACATATATATGTATATTATGAACATTGGGATTATTTATCATTAATAGTGTACTAAAGGGGATTGGTTTCCCCTTGGAATCTCCTTAGATGGAACTCAGACATCAGAAAAAAGGGTTAGGGTTAAAATGGCTATATTTTAATCACTTGATTTTCTTATAGCCATAACCAACAGATATAAACTTCCCCTCCCCCTGCCTTTAAACAAATACCACTTCCTTGAGGCGGTGGTTGTACTGTTTTACATGCTAATGCGATTAAATAAACGTGACTGTCTGCACCTGAAAGGAAAGAACATTAACAGGGTCCTCCAGGGAAAATGTAGGTAACTGAGATGTAATCCCCGCCTTTAGAATTCTTCAGTTGGGAGGAAAGCTGTATTTCTCTACTAAAAGAGTTATTTACCCTAAATAATGACACATGTACTAAGAATGGAGGATGTTATGTAGGACATTCTTATACTTTTACTGTAATGGTTGAAGAGTTTATTCTTTGGCTATACTTCCTAACATCCCAGTGAATACAACCTGCAATGCACTGTCTTTATAAAACCTACAGAAGTTTCCCAGTTCAAAACTAAAAAATAATAATATATTTTTAAACTTCTCATAAGGAAACCAAACATTTAGGCCCCTTTAATAAGGAGTCCCTCATTCTAAAAGCTTTAGAATGCCCTGGCTTGTCTGGCACAGCTGAAGCCTGGCGTGACCCCTATGACCTTTTGTTGTTGCTGATGCTGAAAGTGACATACGGAATGTAGACAAGAGTGTGATGCAGCCGGGCCATGGGGGTGCAGTGGCTGAGCATTGACCCAGGAGGTTACAGTTAATTCCCGGTCAGGACACATGCCTGGGTTGTGGGCTCAATCCCCAGTGGAAGGCATGCAGGAGGCAGCCAAGCAATGATTCTCTCTCATCATTGATTTTTCTTTCTCTCTCTCCCTCACCCTTCCTCTCTGAAATCAACAAAATATATATTTTTTAAAAAGGGTGTGATGCAGGAAAAAAAATGGAACTGGAAGGTTTGACCAGGAAGTTGTGCAGTATCTCTAGGACTTTGCTCATGACCTCCAAGATTTCTCTCTCAAGCCGCTCTTCTCTGCCCCCTTTCTTCCTAGCCTCGCCTTCCTTCCCTCTGTTCCCCAGTGAAGCTCTGCATTCCGTGTGTGCTGAGGAGCTCTGTTTCTATAATGTGCTTCCTGCCAACATGTGTTCCACAGTCCAGTGTGATTTTAAAAGCACTGAGAAGTCCCAAAATAAAGAAACCCTTTCCCTGGACTTTTTCATCATAGAAACCCTCATTTCCCCCTTACTGCAATGATGCGAGCCTGTGCATTAGACCTGAGATGGATCCATGTGTTATGGGGAACCCGTCTGGTGGTTTCCTTGGTTTCTGAAGCCGGCGCTAATTGGGCACAGCCTCAGGCCAGACTTCCTCAGGAAGCACCAGCAGCCCATGCACTGGCTGTGGCGGGGTCAGAGGGCACCTCCAATGTCCCCAGTGCCACCCCTTCCTGAGCAGAGGGCTGGGCTGTGAGTGGAGCAGACACCCTGACTGTGTGTGCCCTTCCATTTTTATTTATGTTCAGCTTCTGTCCTTGGGTAGTTGCATTGTCTTTTCAAGGTGTTCTGTGCAGGGAGCCTGGCATACAAAGTGTCTGTGATCACAAACCCAGCTTCTCACATAGGCATCTAATCCTCTCAGAACCGGGCTCACCAGGCCTCCTTTTCAGATCAGTAAATTATTACAATCAAATGGTTTGTTCTTGGACCTTATATTCATATAAAAGCATGTCTTCTTATATTTTAACCGCGAAATAATTGCCTACAGCATATTTAAGACATTGGTGATCATGTTTCTGTAATCCATTTTTAATAGGAAGAAGTAAACACAGAACAAGAAGACCTGCTGTTTCTTGATATGAACAAAGCAGGTTCTAGCTTTCTAAAACTCCATGCTGTCTGAATATAAAATATCACTTATATTACTTTTAATGACAAAATATTATATTCATTTTCTTAATCTTCATCGGCAAAGGAAAAAAACTTGCCAGTGTCAATAAACTGTGGAATTTGCTGACATTTCATGTAAAAGTACTGTAAGGAGAAGAGGAAAAACGTTGCTATGAGAATCTTAAGTCTGACTTACTTTTGTTAGTTTCAATCTCTGACTCAGTATTAAATTAAGGTACTTTTAGATTGAACAGGCAAGAAAGAATGGCCATTTTTTGACATTTGTTTCCTGGTATTAGGTTAATCCATTACTTAAAGTAATTTTTTTTTTTTTTTATAAATTCAGCCAGAGATCAGCTCTTGCTTTCAATAGTTACCTCCATCTGCCCCTTTCAAAAAAACATGAAAAAAAGCTAAGCATCTCAATTGCAAATACTTTATAGGATTTCCTTCATTCAGATCTTTGGTTACAAATTATTTTAAAATGAATAAATGTGCGCATAAGGATATATATACAAAATATTGATTATTGAGCTAACTATGAGAAATCTACATGGAATATTTCTATCCGTTAAAAGTTAATACCAGTGTTGCTCACACGCGGCTCTAAAACTTTTCTGCTACTTATTGCAACACTAACTTACATTTTTCTTTTCCATATGATTTATGTATAATATTGAACTGTGGGTTGATTCTCAACTACCTATAGAATAATTCAGTAGATTTCTAAAAACTTATCTTCACTGTGATCTGTGTTTCTTTTTGGTAATTTGCCTATATTGTCCAGAAGACAAAAGACTTTAAAAGATAATCTATCCACTTGTAAATCACCCATGAGTTCTGCAGATTTCATGTCTATATCAGCAGCAGTGGTGAGAAAGTCTTTTACCATTTATTACAGTGATCATCCTCAGATTATCATTTACATTTGCATGTGCCCACTCCTCTCTCATTGTCTTCTTTTCTTTCCTCTCTGAAAAGTATAATCTTTTTGAAATAAAATGCCTCCCAGCTGTTGGAACGAGCCTCTGATCCCCTCTCTCGGGTAATAGCCACATGTTGAATTTTATATAATCCAATTGGCCAAAAAGCTTTCATGTTTATAATAGCTACTCATGCTTTTCTAGAAGATTAAAAAATTTCAGAAATTAAGTGCCTTGCAGGTGTCTTATCCTTTCATTGTTGTGAAAATTTATTTAGCTATAACAAAAGTCTCATCACCCTAAATTCCTTAGAATTTACTTAGTTAACAAAAGTTAACAGTGGTTAAGCCTATTATAAAATATCCTGGCAGAATTGCCAGGTATAGCTTTTGCTTTATATATTTTTAGAAAAGCATTCTTCTTTTTTTTCCCTTAAAGTCCATTTGTTAGAGTTTTGGTAATTGACAAAGTGATTGCATGTGAAGCATAAGTCTTGCATAAAGTAAGCTGCTCACAACACAGACTAATTACACATTTGGGAGGCAGGGCTAAGACATCCAGAGCTTACTCGTGCTGAGCCAAGAACACAGCATTTAATGAAATGAGGACCATAAAGGGTTCAGCATGGATGCTTTCAGGTCTGACCTGGGCTTCTGGGAAATTGAACATTGGCCCTGCAGACTGGTGGATTCCCCCGGGCTTTGAAAAGCCGGGTTATTACCACTTATGTGCGTGAATCAAGCACTGCTTTGCAATACGAGAACATTTGTGATTCCAGAAATGGTCCCATTTGGAACACTCTTAAGCTAATAATATAGATGCCTCTCTACTCATCCATCTTCCTGCCTCTCTTTCCTCCTCTCACGCCAAGTAATTACTTTTGATATTTGTTTGATAAAAAACAGTTAGAATATCTGGCAAGCTCCGACTGTGTAGATTCTTCCGTTTCCTCTTTCCTATTCTTGAAGTCTGTTTTTTCCTCTCAGATAATACTGTGACTGAAACGGAAAGACCCTCCCATGTTGTTCAATAAACTATTTGTCAAGTATGTTCTGTATAAGTAGGCTATTTCATATTTTGGGTTTAGTTCATAATAGATGCTTGATAAAAATTTGCTGAATGACTGTGGTTGTCAAAGATTAACTCCAGTCACTTAGGCCAGAATGGATCAGTCTCATTCCTGAATCCCAACCCTGACAGGTTATTCATTATGTTTAGGTATAGAAATAATAATATGAAAAACAAAATGAGAAAATGGAGAAATAGGAAAAGAAATAACGGAATGGGAGTGAGAAGGAACATACATATAATCAGGGTGATAACCAAACAACAGCTGTGAAAACTTGAAGAACATTTGCCTAAAACACAATAATGGGTTGGTTAAGGCTGGGGACACATATGATAAAGCATTAAAATGGCTTATAAATATTTTTAAAGGGCAGTTAACATTTTACTTACCATTTAGTTTTGCATTTCACTTCTTTTTTATTTAATAAAGATAATGTCTATATATTCATCACTGCAGTGTTTTCCAAATTGAAAACTATGATTCATTATTTCAATGTAGTGGATTGTGACCAAAGCTTTTAAAAAAATAAAACAGCTTAGAAGATACTAGAATCCATTGCACTCTGGGTATTTTCTCATAAAACGTTTGTCTTTGTGTGTGTGCACACATATACATATATGCATGGAAGGATAGAAAGAACAGTAAGCAGATAGATAATGTAGTTTTGGGGACTTGATCACAGTGCTTCCCAAACTTGATGAAATGTACCATGAATGTTGCTTTTTGCAGTGTTCACTTGTGACTTGAGCTACATGATGCAATTTAAAACCATGAACAGTCAAAAGTCTCTCACAAATTGGTAGCTACGGCACAACCCAGTGCCTTCATTGAGAATTTGATATTGAAGCTGGACTGGGGTATTACCTCCCCCAGGAGCAGAAAGTATGGTTTGAAAGGGGAAAGACTGGCCTGACCCCACCAGCTGATGCAGACCCTCTAAGGAAAGAGCATGGGGAGCTGGCATAGACGGATGGCAAGAGGGTATGGGACTGTGGACTCCCCCCGGAGAGGCTGTCCTGCTGGCTGAGGATCCTGGAGCACGGCTACCCTGAATATCCCCAATGGTGTCTCTGACCTGGCATCACACATCAAGGACATTCACTGAGTCGCTTTGGGGTGCAAAGGTTCCTCCAGGACACAAAACATGCCTTTACCTAGGACATTACTCCAAAATATCAGCTCAGACTAATTTCCTCATCCAGCAGCAGCCACTCAGAGGGTGGGCCCACAGCCGCTCCACTGACCAGGATGAGAAGCACTCCCACAGTGGGCCAATCCCCACACACCACACCCCCCCCCACCAGTGCACGAATCTGTGCACCAGGCCTCTAATACACACACACACACACACACATATATACACACATACATGTACATATACATATACATATATATATTATATGTCCATATATTATATAATTATATATAGTTTTAAAAGAACATATGTAGCACATATTCTACTTATATATACTTCCACATAAGAATGGTCCATATTCCAGTGCCAGTAGATAACAAAGTTATTTTCTGTATAAATAGATGAGGCAAGATGAGGGGCAGGTAGGTAATAGGTAGATGAGTAGTTATCTGATTTATGTGTATGAAGTGTATATGTTACATAATTGAAATATACTGCACACATGTTTTTGTGCTTAATTTCATATATTCTCACATGATTAAAAGTCGTCGTGTGGATACTATGTTCCATAATTATGCGATTCTTAATAAGTAAGAGAACAGAAATAACATACATGCAAGCAATACTAACCTGACAAACACCACTTCCTAGGCTGCCTTTTTCTTCTCAGTTCTTATGTAAGTAAAAGGTAGTATTCTGCAGATGTTCCAATAAATTTAATACTTACCACTTTTCATTTTCTGTGCCACATTGTTCACATGTCTGCCTTTGGAAAATTAGCTGCTATAAAACCAGACATAACCAAGTGCAGAATTCCCTAATAGTTCACCAAGTAAGTGGCCAGTCATGAACCTATGAGCCTGAGACCTAGTCAACTGAAGAGGCTTTTACTGCCACCCCATTCTGGGACTTGGGAACATATGGACAGGAAGTTCTGCAGTTCCAGTGTCTCTCTGGATCCTGGTGGCCTTAACCTCAGCGACATCTGGAAATTGTTGATTCAGGGCCATGATTCTCAACTGTAGGCAATTTTGACCCCAGGAGACATTTAGTGATACCTAAGGCTTTTTTGGTTGTCACAACTCGGGAAGGAACTACTCCAGCATCTAGTTACTAAGTAGTAGCCAGGGATTCTGCTAAATATCCTACAGTGCATGGGGTCGTCCCTTACTACAAAGAGTTATCAGGTCCCAAATACCAGTCGTGCTGAGGTTGAGAAAGCCTGAGTTGAGGATCCTGTATGGCTGGCCCAGGGCAGGGGCTAGGACATTAGACTGGGTGTATGCAGGTTGGGCATCTGAGCAGCCATCCTGGGCCCTCCTCTAGGGACCTCGAGGACTTTGACTCTGGAGACATGGCCTCTAGTAGCAAAGTATAAGAGGTCATGAAAAGACAGAAATCAATGAAATTCCTAAGATTTCCTTGATGTGCCAGGCTTGCCTCTTTGGTTTAGTTTTCCCTCTGGTTGTCTTGGGTGGAGAAAGCTGGGATACTCCTGGCACAGTGTGGGAAGAGCCCTTGTCTGAAAGCGAGGAAGCGGGGAGAGTTGAAGGTCCCATGTACCACTGCCTTGGGGCTCAATCCTATAACTAAGGCCTTGCAGTGGGGCCCTTGTGAGGACTTTATACCTCTCTCCATCCTGCCCCAAAATGCTGTCTGGCAAGATTTAAGTTTAATTTTCCGAGTTACTAGTTGAGCCAAGATTATTGGAGGAAGGCATTCAGCATATTGATTTTTTTTTTTTTTTTTTTTGTCCATTAGGTAAAGGGACATTTATTTCTAACAGGAAATGGCTATGTTAACTACTGTAATGGCTTCCTCCACCATTGGGAATGTTGCTATTATTAGAGACCACTAATTATGGCCTGAGCCTGGTATAGCATAAGAAAGATATAAAACGTTACTGTAATTGAGTGGAGGATGTGAAATTGCATTGTGTCTTACGGTCCCTGTAGGCATCTGCCTTGGAAGTTCTTGTGGTGAGGCCAAGTCATGGTGGTTCCGAGACATTGAGACTCAGTGCAGCAGTGAAGAGTCTGACACAGGAACCACACTGCCTGGACTCCACAGAGCTCCCACACTGACAAGGCTTACAGACTGTCGTCGTGGTACTTACATGCATGCGCACATGGCACTACATACATGCACACTTTACCTACGCACATGCACACACAGTACGTGCAAACTGCCATGCAGCTCAGTTTCCTCATCCATAAATGGGCCTCATAATAATCCGCGAAGGCTTGATGGGAGGAGCAAGTACATGGATATGTGTGAAGCTCTCAGAAAAGAACCATTCAATCACTGTGAGCCCCAGTTTGTTTTTGTTGTTATATCTGGCTCTCTGATATCAGGGACTTAAAAAAAAGATACCTTTTAAGTTTAAAATGAAAAGATAACCATACTTCACCTGATTTATAGTTTGTTTGTACCACTTATGCACTAAACGAAAGGTGTCAGTACAACTGGTGGTTGTTAATCTTTATAAGAGTTAAACAGTTGCCAAAAGAAACCTGATTTGATTATAGAATAAAGTAGTGGAAGAAAAACTGGTCTTCGTATCTCTGACCCGGTAGATAAAAAGCCAGAGCAACTTCCTAGTCTTTCTCTCTCACAAACTTCTAGCAAGAACAGCTGTTCTTTAATTTATACTTTAATTCAGCAGAACTTTATTACTCTTAAATTCACTAAATCCCACAGAGATCTGGACACATAAATGGTTTTGAAATGTTATGGATTCTGAATAGGGCATTCTGGAAAACAAAGATGCAGGCTAATAATTTACATTTAACTCTGGCATTTTAATGGAAAAAGGACAGCTAGTTTGAATCAAATAATGAAATTTTTCTTAGATAATAATAAAATGAGTTAGTTCAAAGAGCTAGCTTGTAGTTTCATTAGAACCTAGCCTGTAGGTTCATTAAATTAAGCAAAGTTTCATTTTTTTTTTGAAACTACCTATTGTCAAAATATTTACAGCTAATTTCATTTACAATGAAATTAAATGAAGGGACTATTTCTTTAAAGTTAGACATGGATTTTCTCTTTTTTGTTGGATCTGGCTATGATCAGACCTCCAAATCCTGTTTTAATTATGGGTTCTTTGCTACCTCTGATTGTATAGTTGTTATTTTGTGACTGGCGTTCAGACCTTCACAGTAATTTTCAAAATATGTAATTTTACATAAGAGTCCCCCAAAGTGACCTTAAGATGAGAGTGTCTAGACATAATTATGGAGAGGAAGGAACTACCGACCTCAAGAGCCGATGGTTTCCAGGGCTATCTCATTTTCAGATGTTAACCCCTGTGGCAGAGTTTCGTCTTTCTGCAAGCCTGAGAGATGTAGGCGGGGCACCTGCAAAGTTGACCACGCGGGCAGCACTTTCTAGTGTATATTTGGAAATACTGGAAAGACTAGGGCCCAAATATGATTAACCACGGGCTTCTCCCTGGATGCCTATCTTTTTCACCATCCTCTGTATTTTCTGAGAACTGCCATTTTTTTTGTTGCTCCAGGTCACTTGTCAAAAAAAACAACAGAAAACAACCATGAATATTTGTTGTGAATTATACTTTTTGTCTAGGCTCAAAAATGGGTTGCCAGTCAATTATACTACCCAAAGAAACATGGGTAAGGCCTGAGTTTTCACAAAGTAAAATTTAATTCAGTGATATCATTACAAGTCACATCTCTCTGACTTAATAGCATGTTCTTTTCTCAATGCTCTGCATCCTGTTGACAATCTTTATCAGTAGCATTGCTTTCACAGTAAATGATATGTTTTAAATTATACACACCAGATATTTCTTCAAAATTTTAGGGAGTTTCTACACTAAGCTCTGTCTCTTTGTCTGTAAAATGAAGGGTGTTACAACCACACCGCATCTAAGGGCTTCCTGGTACCTAGGATTCCCTAAGTCTAATACCCAGCCTGTTTAATTATTGAGAATATCTTGCCGAATTTCCAAATACTTATGCGATGTTTCAAATGACATGGCCCTGCCTTGCCAAAGGATCCTCTCTTTGGCCCATTACCAACTATAATTCCCCAAACCCCTCCACCTCTCCATGGACATGGTAGCCCCTGCAGAGAGAATGACACCCCCTTCCCCTTTGCCCCATGGGGACAGGAATGCAGCTGTTAGAGGTCCAGTCATTGTCTTACCAAAGGCATCTGTGTTTGGCCATGTGAGTATGTGAATATTAACCTGCTTTCTTCCCTCCGCTCTTCTCGTGTCCGTCTCCCCAACAGAAAGGAGAACCTGACTGCCGGGCCCTCTCTCCAGAAACCACGGACCAGCTCACCTTTGAGATCCCCCTGAATGACTCCGGCTCTGCTGGTCTGGGGGTGAGCTTGAAAGGGAACAAATCCAGAGAAACTGGAACCGACATGGGGATTTTTATCAAATCCGTCATCCATGGAGGTGCTGCCTTTAAGGTGGGTAAGAATGATCTTTCCCCATCAGTGGGGAGGTACCCAGAGGTGCAGCTTTTGGGCCTGAGGTCTGGATGGAGAAGGCATGTGAAGGGGAGACCACTGGGCCTTCCTGCCGCACTCAGAAAGGTGTGTGTGGACACATCTGGGTAGCAGGGGTTTCCCCTCCTACTTGAAGCGGTTAATTTCATTTCCTAGGCATGGCTCTACAAACCCACCATGATTAACATGCTCTCTTGCATTCTTTTTATGACTCGGTGCGAATGACTCTGGATGTGTAAGCTGACAGGCTTGAACCTAAAAATACACCATCAGGAAAACAACGAAAAAAAATAAGTCAACGTCAAGGCAGCAAATAAGAAAATTGTGTTTGCAAGAAAGAAAGCTCAGTGGAGCTTGTGAGTGATTGTAGTAGAAGCTTAAGGCCATTTATCACATTTTATGCACTTGGAGATAACCATGGTGCTGGGAATGCAGATTTGCCTATGAACTTGGAGAAGCTTATACATTTCACCCCCCAAAAAGGGGTGAGGGGAGAATGGGATTCTGCCTTTTCCCTTTGGATTGGGAGTGTGATCATAGCTGTTAGCATGGGGTCAGGCATAGTTAACTAGACAGCCTGTGTTCAATTCCAACCCACCACCTGCTAGCAAGGAACTTGATCTGACATGTTCCCGTTTCCTCATCTGTAGAATGGGGATAATAAGTAATACCAAATCCATGGGGTTTCTTAGGATTAAATAAAGTGATACAGACCATGTGATTAAAGCAGTAAAGTGATCACAGAGGGAAACGTGCTTGAGCTTGCCTTCAGCTCCTGCTGGACAGTGAGACTTCCTGAGTTTGCGTGTGGCCTCAGCTACTCTCTCACTCTGTGAATGTAAGCAGGTCACTCGTCCTCAATATGCCTCGCTTTCCTCATTTGTGAAAAGAGTAAAATTAATAGTGCCTACCTCCTGGTGCTCTTGCGAAGACAAAAAAGAGACAATATGTATAAAGTGCCCAGCACAGTGCCTATAATAAGCCTTCAATAAATGTTGGCCATTTTTGAATAATCTTGACATTAATAATGTGTGCCATCTCCCCCACAAAACCCAAGCACACCTAGTTAGGTTTATAGGAGCAGCCTGCTCCAATCATGGTTTTGTGAGAGCATTTTTCATATGTGTGTGTGTGTGTGTGTGTGTGTGTGTGTGTGTGTGTGAAGGGGGAGGGAGAGAGAAAGATAGAAACATCAATGATGGGAGAGAACCATTGATCAGCTGCCTCCTGCACACCCCTCACTGGGGATCAAGCCCACAACCCAGGCATGTGCCCTTGACTGGAATCGAACCCGGGACCCTTCAGTCCACAGGCTGACATTCTATCCACCGAGCCAAACTGGCTAGGGCCATTTTTTCTTCTTCACCCTACCATATCACTTTTGTTTCATAGACACTGCAAAACAATGTCTTTTTTTCAGGGGTAATAAGAAATGCATTGTGGAGAGACAGTTCCTTAATGCACCCCTTGGATCCATCAGCTTTCGTTGTATAATAAGTGACAAAATGTTAATAACATACATCGGTAAACCTTTATTTCCTTCGTGACCCTCATGACTGCAGGGCAGCTAGAGGGGTTCAGATTCAGGCCAGCATCTTTCACACTGTAGGTTGACAAGTCTGACTGAGGTCCCCACTACCCTGGTGTCTTGGGCCAGCAGACTAGCTGCAGCACGTTCTTAATCCATGAGTTGTCAGAGGGCCCACAGCAATGGGTGAAGCCTCATAAGTTCTGGGATCCAAACTGGCTCATAATAACCACCCCCCCACACACACACACACCATTGGCCAAAATAAGTCATATGTTGTATGATTGAATCCAACGTCAATCCAAGGTGTGAGGAAATACAGCCCACCCATGATGAAGCCATAGCAAAGTGTGGGTGCAGAGGAGGATGGAGATTTGAAGCCCATCATCCAATTTACCAACAGTCTAGCTCCAAAATGCAGAACCAGGAGCAGAAGGAATAAAATAGTAATAACAACAACACATAACATTCACTGTTCTTCGTGCAAATATGTGCTGGACAGCATGGAATGTATCTCTCTGGCTTCTCTCGTTGTTCACACTGGATTATGATTGCAGTGGTTAGTGCCCCTCCACAGTGTGCCTGTGGTCACCCCGCCAGGACTTGCTTCACCTGAGAGCTGAACCGAGGCAGTCTGCCTTCAGACCCTGTGCTGTGCTGCCCTGAGATGCAGGCTCTTTATCCGATCGGTTTATCTTCCTAGAGATCAGGGCCCCTTGCCTGGAACTATCTTGTATCAGGCTTGTCATGCTGAGCCAAGCCACCTAAGCATGTGCTGCGTTTGAGGGCGAGTCTTGGTCGTGTTGGTGGACATCAGCTTGATATCACTCTTCTTATTCCTGATGACAGCTCTATTTGCAGAATTTATTCCAAGTAAAATTGAAACGGAAATGAATTTGGGGAAATTAAAAGCAAACATCTTAGCCTTTTTTATGGGCAATAACTTACGCGCCAGCGGCTACTGGAGCGCTGGTTTAATATGTATGTCCATGTTTGTGAGAGTGAGCATCTCCTGACCTAAGCAGTTTCTAACAAGCCTGTTTCTTAGAGAAGGATTTCACTTTCCATTTATGTAAATTTCTCTCCTGATGTCAGTCTGCTGATTCAGACAATCACACCATTAAAGCCCACTGGACAGCACGTGTATAGCTGATCTTCGGGAGTAAGCCGCATCAATCATGAATGCAGCCTTATTGTGAAGGTTTGGTATCCATTTGTCTTGTTTACTTCCTGCAGTGGAAAGGGTAGAGGCCTAAGCACTGCTCACAAGAAATCTGATTCACTAGGGAAAACAGAAAGAGAATTTCGCTCTTCTCCTTCTGCCGTTCCAATCATCCACCATGACTCCTCAGAAAATTGCCACCCACTCCGTGATTCAGGATTATGTTTTACAAAAATTGTTTTGAGACTTTGTTCTTGTCCCTGTTCAGAAGTAACCAATGTAACAGACTGCAGATCCCCGGGGCAAAGGGGAGATAAGCTTGGGGAACATGGGCTTTAGCATCTGGCCCCCGGTTTTTACCTGAAACCAACAAAATAATCTTTCTGCGGGAGCACAGTCTTCCTCCTGGCCCTTCAGACCACTAATTGGTTCTCAAGGTATTGTTTCCCTTTGGGGAAGGTGGGTTTTTGAAAACTAAACTCCTTTGAAAAGTCTGACCAAAGTCTTCCTGTGGATTCTGTGTGCTGTATTCTCCCCGGTTGGTGTAAACAAAGATAGCCTACTTCTTGCCAGATGTAAAACCCTGGAATGACTGGGACTGCACTTGGAGGCTTCTGTTCCCCGCTCCCCCTACCTTTCAGGCTACTGCTTTCTATCATTTCAGCTCTTATTTGAGTCATTTCTAACAGAGAAGTAAAGCTCTATTTGAAAGTAAGAGCATTCAGCTAGCCTAGGAAGTGAATCTCTCACTCACTCTAAGGGAAAACAAAGTAATACTTTTACTTATTCAGAATTACCCAAATGCTTACATATTTAAATTCCAGTCAAGAAGCCCAGAAACTCTTCCCTGTTCGTGTTAG
This sequence comes from Myotis davidii, assembly GCF_000327345.1. Classification (NCBI taxonomy): domain Eukaryota; kingdom Metazoa; phylum Chordata; class Mammalia; order Chiroptera; family Vespertilionidae; genus Myotis; species Myotis davidii. The sequence goes on from NW_006287548.1 coordinate 1,710,801, forward strand.
GACACAGCGTCTGCCATTTCAGACTGCTTTGCATCTAGAGTTGTCAGTGGCCCCCTCCGAGGCATCGCGCTGAGCTTCCTTAGCAATGTGCAAAGTGACCTTGGACCATAACAGCCAACTACAACTGGAAGTATTGATCCTAATATGCTTAAACAACAACATGCATTACTGTATGTCTGTAGTTTCACTTCCGTTTCTGTCATTCTTCCTGGGCATTTGCCCCTGAAGTACAAATAGTCTAGACATAAGCATATGTGTTAATTTCTCATGACCCAGGCACTATGAGTGGAATACGTTAGTATGCCGTGAGGATGCTTTTCCAAGATTCCGCTTTTGTGATTGGAATTTAAAGTTAATGTGGTGTTGTTGTTACTGTTAGGTGAAAAGAAATGCTGTCTTTGTTGCATTTAGAAAAAAAATACCTTGAGAAAAATACTCTCCTTTCCCAAAATTCACACAAAAATCAGCTTGTCCTTTTCTCCATGAAACCTTGATGATCAGATTGAAGATCTTAGATGTTTTCACTTACTTGGTAAGCATTTTGAATTCTGAGATCAGTGGCTTGTTCAGTTTGGTTTTTGCTTTGCTTTTGATGTACTATGTCAATTGAACCTTTTTTTGGAGAAAATGCATTTTTACATCTATTGATTATACTAACTTAAACTCCTTATTTTTTTTTTTTACCGAACAATGAATCACTATTTCATATTCTGAAGATTGAGGTAGACTATTAACATATAGTAAAAACCAAAATCTCACAGTCTAATTTTTTTATTGGAATATATGGACTTTGGGACTGAAAAGTGTCCTATGAAACCTTGAAATAATAAGGTAAAATTAAAATTTAAAGACAGTTTTTGCTAAGGGAAAATGTCATGTATCAGGTAGATTATTTAAGGGCTCTAAAATAGAGAGAATGAATTTAAGAATACCTGTTATTCTCTAGAAAATTAATTAGCGAGGTTTGTGCTTAATAAATACTACTTGATGATGATGAAATTAAATGAAGGAAAAATGCCTGACATAGCTAATTGCAAATGCATGCACTCAGAATATGAAATAGATATAATTTAAATGATTTGATTTTGGTGTGCTTAGGAAATTCGATGCAGAATTTCATAATCTTACACTATTTAGTAATTGGTAGAAGATAAAGTTTTATCTAATACAAGCAATCCTCCTATTTTTAAAATGACTAAAATACAAATTTTTGGAGAGACTCTGCCCAGTTCCAGAATTTCTGGGAATATGGGCTGATGCTAAACCTCCCTGTCTCTTCATAATGAGGAGCATTTAATAGCATCCAAGCTCTTAACAGGGTCCGGTAGGAGTTCCCAGCATGAGTAATTTCCACCTTCATCTCTGCTGGTATCTATAAATCATGTGACAGATCTATAATTAATGAATTTAAAGGAAGATAAAAAGAACAGCTTTTTAAGGAACACTAATGTTAAATGATTTCTTTAACTATTCATTTTCCTTAAAATTGATCATGTTTTGTACTGGTAGAGCCTTAAGGATCATTATTAGTAGTCATGCCTTCCAGATTTACACCTTTGACAAAAGGACCATACACGTTGAAGGTATAAATAGCTCCATTGCAAATCCTCAAATGTTAGAAGCCAAACTCTACAGTTCATCCTAATCACAAAAATATTATACATGTTATGGACAACTGAAAACAGGAACTTTACCAGGAAAAAGTCACACTCACTGTTTTTCCATTAAGAATTTTACACAAAGCACTGGCTAGTGAGGGTCAGTTGGTTGTGCATCGTTCTGTGCATCAAAAAGTTGCTGGTTCCATTCCCAGTGAAGGCACATACCCAGGTTGCAGGTTTGATCCCCAGTCTGGACACGAGGTAACCGATCACGCACTCTCTCTCTCTCTTTCTCTCTCTTTCTGTCTAAAAATCGATAAAAACATATTTTTAAAGAATTTTACCTTAAGAAGTGAAATTAGTAATTTAAAAATGAGAAAAATACCAATTGTAATATTACATTTAAAATCCAGCATCCATCATTACTTTTCTTGCTGATCTTTATCACTCTCTCATTTTTATTTCATGCATGGACATGCAAATGAAGAACAAATTTATACCATGCTGGGTAAAATTTTGGAACTCTACATCAATTTGATGTATATTTTGGATTCCGTGATGATCTCAGTAGGCTTGAATAATAATAAAGCATTGGTAGACCTAATTAAAAAGGAAATTATAATCTACAGAAGTTGATATCCTAAGGTGATGATCCTTTGTCTGAAAACAGCACCTTTCACCTAGGAAGCCATGCCCCACTTCCTGGTAGGGATTGATAGGAGTTATAATGTGCTCAGAATTTTGTTCTAGATCAGTGGTTCTCAGCCTTCCTAATGCCGCGACCCTTTAATACAGTTCCTCATGTTGTGGTGACCCCCAATTTCATTGTTACAAATTGAACATAATTAAAGCATAGTGATTAATCACAAAAAAACAATATGTAATTATACATGTGTTTTCCGATGGTCTTAGGTGACCCCTGTGAAAGGGGTGTTCGACCCCCCAAAGGGGTCGCGACCCACAGGTTGAGAACCGCCGTTCTAGATGCTCTGCTTTGGGCCCATGTTTCTAGTTACCAGGCCTTTAGCAATCATAGCATGGACGAGAGCACACTTTTTTTTTGTTTTGTTTTTTTTAAGTAAATAAATACTTTTCAATAAGTTGGAGAAGCCTCTGAGATTCTAATCCGGTTAGGCATTCATGCAGAATCTTTTTGATTCATATATAACATACGCCTTGGTAACTTTTTATTATCAGGTTTTCTAGGCCAAAGTAAACTGAAAAGAGAAAATCAGGAAGTGGATAGGAAAGGATGGAGAGGAAACTGAAATGACAGGAGACAGAAAAAGTGTAAAACAAGCAGAGGATGCTATCACTGCACCGGAGGCCAGTGAATATTTGTGCTAAGTCAGGACTTCTGAAATTGTCCTGCTGAGGAAATTGTAAGAATCAGTAATGACTATAATAAAAGCTCATACTTATGGTGTATTTGTTTATGCCCCATGTTTCCAGGAGGTGTTCAAAATGGAAAGAATTATAGCACATTTTGAAAACATTATATCAGAATGGTTTTTATGTATATTGTGATGCTCTAAAGAAATACTCTTCAGATATCTTTTTTAAAAAGTCTCAGATGCCACAGTGCTGAGTCATTAGTATGTTGCTGGAACTTCACTGGTTTGCTACATAGAAATGAAGTGAGGCTTTTACGGCAATAGCTGAATTTAGGTCAATGCATTTAAAATTTTGCATAGCTGGCCCCCTGGTATTGGGCCAGTTCGCAGTAAGCAATCAAGCTTCACTTTTAAAACTGTAAGGTTCTCGGAACGTGTGCGGGTGTGTCCGAGCCAGCCTGGACTCACGGCTCTCCCAGAGTCATAGTTTGCAAATTAAACAATTGGTCTATTGTAGTTGAAACTTACACCAGGCCCAAAGCACCTGAATGAAATGTTTTTCAAGTGACTGAACTTAGCAAGTATTTCTTGAACATCTGCAGTGAGTTATGCAATACACAATAGACTGGAGACAGAAAACTGAAGGCAGCTCATTCCATAAGCTAGGGAGGTAGTAGCATAATAAGGGAAATATATAAACAACTCTAATATGATCAGGGTGATGGTAGACAAATATAAAATATCATGGGTGGTGAGAGGATGGAGCAATTAATTCTGTCTGTGGAGAAAAATATGAATGGAAGGCAGTTGCTGAGCCTTGTTTAAACGATAGATATTCAACAGGTGAGCAGGAAGGCAGAGGACATTTGGGACGGAAGGAAGAGTGTGGGTTAAGTCACGGTGGCGTAGACACCAGAATGCAACATATTGCCTCTAGCAGATAGAGCTCTGGTTGGGCAGGAAGGTCCCATTCATGTGGTTGAAACGGTCTTCGGGCAGATGATGTAAAGCATTGGCTGATGGAGGTAAGCACCCTCCAAGACAAGAATTTATGTGCTTCCATCTTACCAACTTTCTTTATTCCACTTCTTTATTTTAAAACTGGACTTTAAATCTTGATTTATTCTGTTCCTTTCATCGCTACTATTCTTCAATGAAATTAAAATATTTCCGTCTGACATGCAAGGTTCTTTCCTAGGCTGGGACTTGTTGTTGTGACTGTTGAAAAGTACACAGGCAGTTGTTGTCATGGAGTGACTTTAGGGGCTGGAGAAGGTGTTTTTCAGGACACCCTCTCCCCCAATCAGGGGCCCTCTTGCCTGGAGGCCCACCCGCTCCAAGGACACCCTGCTCTGCAGTCTGAAGCCCGGCTTTGGGGTTTGGGTTCTGGGTGTGGATATTAACCCAGAAGGCTTTACCCAGGGCCCCTTTAGAAACATGCAGAGGCAGGAGCCGACATCTGGTCGTGATTAATCCTCTCAACACCATGGCCTAATGTGGACTGGCGTTGGGCCCCGGCCAGCTACTCTTGGGAAAGCCAGCCTACTCTCTCATGCTTGTGTCAGATTCTGTGGTGGCAAGTTTTTTTTTTACCATGGCTTCCTTACTCTCCCCTCTATAATCACGAGAACTTTAGAGATAAAGATGCCTCACAAGAAATTGGCCCTAAGAGGTGGGTTGAGCCATGTAATGTCACCAGCAATCATAGCAGAGGTAGTACCAGAAGCCGTTGAATTTAGTGGGGGCTGAACTCCAAGGTCACTGGACCCCACTCTAGAAATGCCTCCTCCTGACTGCCCCCACTGCTGAAATCACCTGGCCCTGTGTCCAGCTGAGGAGAAACCATGTTGTAAATATTTATTTTTTGTTTATTTATGTATTTTTGTTGTTGTTAATCCTCATCCGAGGATATTTTTCCATTGATTTTTAAAGAAGGTAGAAAGGAGGAGGGAGAGAAACATCGATATGAGAGAGAATATTGATTGGTTGCCTCTCACATGAGCCAGGATCAGGACCGGGGATCGTGTCTGCAACCTAAGTATGTGCCGTTGACTGGAATTGAACCTGAGACCCTTCACTTCATGGGCACAAGTCGAGTGCATGTAAAGGTTTTAGCACAATGACTGCACAAAGTAGAAAATCATTAATAATTCTTGTCATTAATAACTGTAGTGCCTTTAATCATCTCTAGAACTCTGATTTTAGATGCAATGTAGCATGACAGCTACATGTCTGACTCAAAGACAAGTAGACCTGGTCATGCCTATGCCCTTTAACAAGTCACTTAATTTCTTTGAGCCTCCTTTTTATATCTCTTAAATAGCAGAGAGTAGTATCAAAGGCTTGTGGTAAGGAATGATTAAGAGAGCATATGCAAAATATTTGCACAAGGACTGGCCTGTATTAGTGTTCACTTAAAGGGAGATGTGAAACTCAAACATCTTGTCTCCCAGTTCACTCTTCCTCCTGCATTAGAACCAGGTGAGGGCTGATGAGATTTGAAGCCAGCGCAGGACACGGAGAAGACCTAAATCTCCTACCAGTTTTTACTTGACCTAAAGCGCCCTGAGGAAGTTACTTCTTATCTTTTCTCTGTTCTTCCTCTTTGGAAAATTTCCTGTACACGCTCCTAGCTTGAGGATGGCTACATTGGTTATGGGGTTGCCAGAGGTGAGAGGATAGTTGCTGTCATTGTGATTAGGAAGGAAAGCGTCTTCATGTGTTCAGGCTGCTATAACAAAATACCATCAACTGGCTGCTTATAAACAACAGGAATTTATTTCTCACAATTCTGGAGGCTGAAGCCTAAGATCAAGGCACCAGCAGATATGAGTCTGGTGAGGGCTTCCTTCGGGTTGATAGGTGGGCATCTTGCTGTAACCTCACATGGCAGAGGGAATAGGGATCTCTCTCTCTCAGGCCCCATTTTAAGAACACTAATCCATCCATGAGGGCTCCATTCTCATGGCCCCCAAAGGCCCCATCTCCTAATAACCTCATGTTGGAAGTCAGGATTTCAGCATATGAATTCGGGCAGGGGCGTGGGGGATAACAAACATTCAGTCTGTAGCAGAAAGGGATTTTTTAAAAACAAACAAATGTAAGCATGGCTCAGATTATAATGAAATAAATATCCTAAAATTACTGAGGAATATCCTTAGATAGTTGAATTCACTTATATACAATCAGTTGATGAGAGTTAGCATCCTCATGCTTAATTAAGCATTTGCTTGAACATAGTATCAATGGGGGAGGGGGAATAAAGCCATAAAAAAACTAGTCTTCTTGACAAAATTACTCCAAAGCAGACTAGACATACATAATTTTGAGTATATTTGATGAGTGAGGAGTAATGACCTCATTGAACCAACCTCATTTTACATTAACCCCTTCCCCGGCAGAAACGTGTATACTCGTTTTCACAAAATGTTCTTTTTCAGTCGTCGACGAGTATACTAAGAAAATATGATAAAAAAATATGGTTTATAGGAAGACGAGTTACAAACTGTTTTCATAACCAGCATCAAAAATACTATATAGAACCAAAATAAAAAAATTAGTCTGAAAAAGAAACGTTTTTAACAAAAAAATTGTTGGGGAAGGGGTTAAGACCAGACCTGGGGAGGTATATATAGAGGGGTGTTTTCTTTTTCTCCCTCTTCTAGTTCACTTCCTTGCTCTTCCATTCCCCAGCTCAGTCTCCTGTCTTCACATCCTTAGCCATCTGAGTGGCTTTGCAGGTAGGGTTCTCTTCCAGGAGATATCATGTAACATATTGTCCTCTCTGGGTCTGAAAGTTCCTTTTTGCTTGGAGCATTACTGCTTTAGGGACTAGTCATGGTCATCTTTGTAGACAACATAATGGTTAGTGAATAGGTGATGCCGAGAAGTCAGGACTTGGGCTCTTCTGACACAGTGCTGACCTTAACTAGCTGAGCAAGGCCTAATTTAAGTGCCTTCTCTTAAGAGGAGTTCAATAAATGGTTTCTGCTCCTCTTTGGCCATCACATTATTCATCTGTACACAGAAGAGGTTGGGCAAGATGACCTCTAGGGATGCTTCCAGCTCTAAATTCTGTGATTATATTCTAAATGTTAGGACAACATGGTGCTTAGCGGCATCACCATTAGTGAAATTACCCATCGTTTATCTTTTAAGAAAAAGCACACACCAATAGCAACAGACTAGCCAAGCCTGAAAATGAGAGAGTGTGGATTTTTATCACGCTCACAGCTCTACAGTGCTACTTGTGATGAATGTGAATGTCTCTAAAAAAATCACAGCCGCCCTGCGGTGACCTGACCTGCCTTTCTGTTTGGGATTTGGATTCCACAAACATGTTCTACTTCAGTGTAGTTCTGCATGCTTGAGACTCGGAATGCAGCTGAAAATAAAAGCTTGTGCTTAGTACGTGTTAGTAAGAGATTACTTACCTCTCCCCCCGCACCCCCCCCAAAAAATGTTCTTTTTATATCTCTTTATCTCTTGGTTACCTCTTCACACAGACCTGGTCCCAGACCTCACAGAGCAGGTTCACAGGAGGTTACCAGGTGGGATCTCACTCAGATTTCATTTCCTTCATTCTACAGATATTCATACAGTTTCAAACTTTATCTTTCTTCTTCCTGTTCCAGAGGACAAGGTGTCCTGCCAAGACTAAGCCTCTACAAATCCAACACTAGACCTCATTTCCTGTTCACAGAGCTAGGATCTTGATCCAACTCTTCTGCTTCCTCCTCCTCTTTAAAAACCGGTCGTCCTAAAAAGATTTTGAGTGACCCTCCTAACCTCCTTCCCAAGATTCAGCCCAGTAATCCTCCTTCCATCAAATGTCTTCCTTCGTAGGACTAAACCATTATGGTCGTTTTTGTTTTACCCCCATTTCCAGTAACCTTAATCTTATTCTTTCTGTGCCTCCCTCAAAATAGATAACAGAAATAAGAGATTTCTTTCTCAATTGGCCTTTCCTGTAAATCTCATTTCCAGATTTGCTCCAAATTAGGGTAAAGGTTAAGTGGAGTGGGAAAACAAGAGGAAGGGAGGGGACAGAGCTCTGTTGAGACAGCCCACTCAGGCATTTTACAGCTCTGATGGTTCACCCTTCTCTATCGATCCCATTGCCTTGCCATCTCAATTTCTTCATTGAGACTAGGTAGCTCCTTTGGGTGGCCCCCGAGATACCACGTGACCAGCACCCTCTCCAGCAGGTGGTGTATACAGTGCTTTTCTAAGACATTAACTCCCCAGAGCAGCTGTCACCACTCACCCTGTTCCCTCTGTCAGCAGAGGAGTGTCCTCTGACCATCTGCTACCGCACTAGTTGAAGCTCATCAACTTGTCCACAGGATTTCTCTTCCAGAGCCATAGTTTTGGTCCAACTGGTCACTTTGTGTCTGCTTTTCTCCTTTCTTAAGGAAGTGTTTTCCTTGTGCATTTCAGTCTGTTCATTTGAACATGGATCCCAGATGCTTCCAACTGCTAACACTCTTTAATGTTTTCCTGACCCTGTTTTAGTGTTGCCCCATTCCCGTCTAGAGAGGAATAACAAGGGAATTCTAGGAGACACTGAAGAGACCCAGGTGCATGATACCTGACCTTGGATTGGTTTGTCTGAACCTTGCTTTTATGACCTGGGGCAAGTCATATCATTTCCTTGCCTCAGTTTTCTTATCTGTAAAATGTGAAGAAAAGCATTAATCTACTTCACTGCCTGGGATTCTGTGAGAATCACTTGAGATTGTTAATGGGGGAAAAAAAAATCTCTAGAAAGGTAAATTGTTGTACACACCTACTGTTATTTCTATTACATTTATCAGCAGCAGCCACGGTATAACGTCCAGAACACTGCCTCTGTGCCTCATAGTAAGAACTTTCTACCCTAGTGGACAACAAGACATAATTCATGTCTCTAATCTGACTGTCAATATTTTAAGCACCCCTTCACCACCAGGCTGCCTGTAGGGGAGATGAACTGTGGTCCCCTCAAGTTCTTTTGTCAGCAGAGCTGGCTACTGCTAGACTCCTTTTTGTGAGGGATTCTGGCTGAGGATGACTGGTGCGGAGAATTGAATTAGTCTAGAGTCCGGGCTGCCTAGTCACATGCTGAGGTGCCGTTCGTTCCTGGAGATGCTGGACAAAGTACTCAGCAGTCAGAACCTCCTTAGAAAAGGCTTGACAACCCCCTTTCTCAAGCTTTTCTGCCAGAGGACATCACAGCAAATTGGTCCTTCGAGACATACCTCTGAGTTCCTTTGCAGACTCTCAGACTAGCAACTTTTGGTTGTGTTAGAGAAAATTACATGAGAATTTTATTCAATAGAGCTAGCAATAACATCTGAATACACATTACCACTGTCATGCACAAGGCACTTAAGCGTGATGTCTCTCTGTGCCTAATAATGCAAACCCTGTTTCTAAGGGATATGACCACTTCCTTTGGTTTTCAACCCCCTTTCCTGGAGTCAGCAACATGGTCCCTGCCAGAGCAGATGGCAGAATCAGGCTGGGTTTGCATACTTGCCAAAGATTCTCGGTAAGAGACGTTATACAAACATCTACATTATTGCGTCTCAGGACTCGAAGATTTCTAAAAAAATACTTTCACACAATTCATTATTGCTTGTCTTTGTGACTATTTGATAAGCTCCAGAACATTTTTCTGCCTTAGAAAATAAATCATTTCTAATAGCTGAATTATTTTCTGTTTTTGTATTTAAACTTGAACTTTCCCTGGAACAGCCTCATGTCATCACCAGACTTTTCTTTGTTTAGGACTGTTTTTCTTTCCTCTGCCCTAGGACGGTCGTCTGCGGATGAATGACCAGCTGATTGCAGTTAATGGGGAATCTCTCTTGGGAAAGTCCAACCATGAAGCTATGGAAACACTTAGACGATCAATGTCCATGGAAGGAAACATACGAGGGATGATCCAGTTGGTGATTCTGAGGAGGCCAGAGAGGCCGATGGAGGTGAGCAAATCCATATTTCTGTCAGCAAATTGCCCAAATGGCCTCCTGAATATGCAAACTTCCATCAGTAGTATGGTAGCTAGACTTACACAGATTCTGAAATTGGAAAAATATGCCCCAGAAGTTCTCTGATGGATTTATGTGGTGAACAGGTGGTTGTATATTTCAGGCATAACTAGAAGGTGTAAAAATGTGCATATAAAGTAAGTAATTTATCAAATGTAACAGGACCATATTTTCTACTTTTTCCCCAGAAATTCCTAGAGCCCGGGACTTTATGAATAAGGCTTTATTCACATAATAAATTATTAAACTATGCACCATCTTTTTATGTCTTTGATTGATGTGCTAGCAGTGTCCATACCTTAGAAAGTTCTTAATCAGATATGTATAATGCTCAGTGTGAAGATCATTATAAAGCAATCAAATGTCTGCATTATTCCCCATAATGCACATGTGGATAGTATAGAATGGGAACTTAACTAATTTAAAATGTGATCTATTAAGCAAACTGCTTGTTTTATGTTATTAAATATATGCTTTTAATTAAATAAAAATACTTAAAATGTTTTATTGTGTTTTCTTTATGGATTTTTTAATTGTATGGAATACTTTTACCGACACATGAAGTATAAGCATAAAATATTCTTGAATGCTAATATCCCTAAATATTTTACTTACAATTATAGGATTATATTTATATTAAACAAGTATTACATATACAATCATATATATTATACAATGATGTTAACATTATTTTCTCTTATATGAAGAGATTATTAAATGCTGCTGAAATTATTTGAAAAAAAGATAAGAAGAAACATGTTTAGAGCAGTTAAGAAAAGCATCAACAAATGACACACATTCTCTCAAACAAAACATGTTTGTATAATACAATGAGCAGAATTAAAATGGATCACAAAACAAACTAAAATATTTGTTTTAATAATAAGTTCAAGTTAAAAAAATAATAAAGGGTTTTCAAATTGACAAGAGTAGAAAGTAGTTTTGGATTACTTGAGTTAAATCCCAGGTTGGCCATTTCCAGGCAATGTGAAGACATCCATAGTTGAGTGCTGGGTACTTGTAGATGACAGGCACTTTTGTCTGTTTTATCCCTCATTTCCCAGCACATCGTAGACACTTAATAAATATTGTTGAATGGATGAATAAAGGTTCCATCTGAGACCTACTTCGTCTGAAGGGTTAGCTGAAGTAGTACACATAAACTGCCTCTTACTTTGTTATATTATCAGCTATTGGGAAGGAGTAACTGCACCTTTCTACTCTTCTGTACATAACCTTGTAAATGTTAAATAAATGTAAATTGGCCAATTACTGGAGCCTATATATAATGAGCCAACTGGATTTCAACACTTGTGTCTGCTTAAGTGACAGAGAGGCTTCCATGAATATTTAATGCATTTTACTTATGTACATAGTTGTAAAACCCATATCTATTGCTCCCATCCTTGAAAGAATTGGCTGCTTTCTGGTTTAATTTGATTCCTACTCTAGAGCCCTAGGACTTCATGGAACCCAGTTGTTGGTGAAAGATGACCAGTCTGTGCAACTGTGTATTTGACCTCACTTAAGATTTCTTGAAAAAAAGATACTTCAACTAATATAAAAGTCTGGAGGACACTGCTTTAGAGTACCGTGCCTGTGCAGATAGCAAAAGTAAAAAATAAATGAATGTGTGTGTTAAGAGTTAGTTATCCCTCATCTCTCATCTTCCCTAATTTTATGTGTTTCTCTAGAACATATGAATGCTTAGTGGATAACTGTTCTGTATTTTGGCTCATCTAGGAGAGACATTTTATCATTTCATTCTCTTTATTGCAGGTTTTCTCATTTTAAATCTCACACTCTGGGGTGGGTTGACAGTTATACCATCAGAAGAAAGTACTAAACTTTCCATTTGTTGCCCATCCCCAGAAATGTCTTGTTAATATAGTTCACTAGGGAATCAACTGTGAATAAGAAATGGGACAGAAAGCAATTTTTATGAGGACATTTAAACAAGATCCATTTTTAGTTTTCTTAATATTTACATGCTTTCCATGGGGGATAAGCAGGCATTTGACTCTCCGAGCTATTGAGAATCTCTGTGGTGCCCATGAAGATTAAAGAGCATGTTTTCTTAGAAAGACAGCTAATCTTTATTAAATTGAAAAGAAATAATCTGCAGCTATTTGCTCTCCCAAATCTGTGTTTTACTATGTCAAAGCATATGTTGTGTGCTCATGTTTTTGGTGTATTCTCCTGTGGGCCAGCAATCACCCCCAGGTGCAATAAGAAAGCATCTGTAACCTAGAAAAGGTCTCCACATGGCTCATGCATTCAGGCAAATCAAGTAGACTTGACAAGAATACCATAATGGTTACTTGAACCTTATATTGATATAAAAATTGAAGAAGCTACTTAAGAAAAGTCAAAATATAGAGTTGTTGGGGTATTTTTCCACATTACCCAGATGTACAAGATGCGTAAACAGTTTTGATGAGGGCCTTGTGAAGAATACCTAATGAGCCCTTGATTGAATCAAAAGCATTTCAAACAGAAACATGTTTTTCAAAGGATGCGCTTGAGGTTCAATTGTAATTCTATTTGAGCCTGGAGACTTGGTGTTAAAAAATGGGTTATGACCTGTTTTTTGTGTGTCTTTTTCCCCTTTCCCCAAAACATTTTCCTTCCTGCTGCAAGCTCATCTTGGTAGAAGCAGAATATGTTTAAAAATCCATTATATTTTTTATTGGCTGGGACACTAATGGAGGGCTCCATGGCAGCTCCATTTTACAAGCTGAACACTTTAATTAGGCTGTTTACTGATCAGTTGTTGGGATATCGATTGTGTCATTTATCAAAGAGCTGGGAAAGCAGGAAAAAAATAATTTTTTTGTTCTTGTTGTTGTTAAATCATAGCAGGACACCAGTATGGTGAATACCAGAGGGAAAGGGGGTGAGGGGAGGTAAGGAGGTAGGGAGGTAGGAGAGGATCATGGGGAGGGGGTGAATGGTGATAGAAGCGGACTTGACTTGGGGGGTGAACACACACAATACAATATACAGATGATGTATTATAGAATGGTACACCTGAGTCCTATATAATTGTATTAACCAATGTCACCCCAATAAATTCAATTAAAAAAAAAAAAAAAAGCAAGAGGCGATACAAGGTAAGTCCTACCCCCCTGCCTGCCTGCCAGGGCTCCAGCTGTAACCTCAAAGCAGTTTGCTGAGTGCCAGCCAGCAGTGCAGAGGCCAAGGATGTGGAAAAGGTGTTATAAGTCTTAACAAAAAGGGAAAGGACCTTCAGGCACTGAAAACATTTTCAGTATTAAGAATGCATAAAATGAATCTTCTAAATATTTTCTCACTAGTGGGATACTGTCACCAAAGAGGAAAGTATACATCAAATGCATTGTTATGGGCCAAACACCTGGGAGCTTTGGGCCTAGATCTGTGTCTCCCTTTGTGGCACGTTCCTCTCCCAAACGGTCAAGGGCACGGCCAGCAGATAGATTCCAAGTGACTTCCTTGATATCTGTTAGGAAGACACATAATGTGAAGAGGATGAAAACCCCGTTCTCTGGGACTCCATCCTCTTGAACAGATAGCTCTCCATATCAACCCCACCTACTACACGGCCTGGGGTATTCTTCCGGATTCAGCAGTTTCAAGGAAACTGTGAATTTGTTTACTGACTAGAGTTTCTAAGTCAAAATAGGAGAGGGAAATATGGAAAAAAAGAGAAAAAGTTCTCAGGAGATCCCAGTCTGGCATGGTCACAGCAGCTTGTTTTAGTTCCTGGCCAGAAGGCCTGGCGTCTGCAGTGGGCCACACTCGTGGCATTTCAGCGGCAAACCTGACTTGTCCTGGAGTGCGTGCACTCGGCCCCCAGGGAGGGAGGGAACCAGCTGGCTGGCAGAGACACGTCCTTGGCATGAGCTGTGTTCTTGTGTTGACACCACCACAGGCTGTACTCCCAGATGGAAGGAAAATTGGAAGGAGCCAGTTGTAAACGGGGAAAGTTAATCCCCTTTTGTGTTGGCTATCAGCACTCCTAAGCCTTAGTACCACATTGTCAGTATTTTTCTATTCCAGATTCAAGGATGTTTTAACTGATAGGCCCATCTTGATTTTCCACAATTGAGGATTTATGGGCAACAGGCTCTTGGAAGATTATTCGTCAATCAATCATTCTTTTGCTTTGCTTTCATTGACCTATTTGGAACATAGCTAAAAAGCAAATGTAATTTTTGTGTTCATCCCTCAGGAGCCCGGAGAGTGCGGGGCGTTTTCAAAGCCGTGCTCTGAGAACTGTCACAGCGCCGTGGCCACCTGCAGGAGGAGCGAGGATGGCACGTGGCACCCGCTGAGCACTTACTGTCCACACCACAAGCAGAGAGGTGAGGCCCGTCCCAGGTCACCCGCTCAGGGGGTGCGAGAAAACACCAGTGTGTTTTTATGTTTGTTTTTGTAAAGGGCATTCATTAAACCAAGTGCAGACCCTGTTGGTCTGAGCAGTGAACGCAGAGGTGGGCGGGAGAGCTGACTCCGAAGTTGTGAAACAGATTCCTGGCATTGCCTCCAGCGTAAGCGACAGTTTCTGCGCTTGATGTCCCACACACCGAGGGCTCCTGCAAAACAAACCGTGCCTGGGAAACAAAATGGCAACTGCCGCTTTGCCTTTTTTTTTTTTTTAGAATATTTTAATATTGAAAGTTAAGAAGTATAAATAACTAAACTAAAAAAAAAAAA
>NW_006287548.1:1725562-1726158 GCF_000327345.1 Myotis davidii
AATATCTCACTATATAGAAATAAAATTTCTGCTTTTTCCCCTAGCTCTTCCCTAAATACAGATACAGAAAAACTTGTTAAATTTTAGCCAAGAGCCCAGCCAGTGTGGCTTAATGGCTGAGTGTCAACCTATGAGCCAGGAGGTTACAGTTATTTTCCAGGTCAGGGCACATGCCCAGGTTGCAGGCTAGATCCCCAGTGTGGGGCCAGCAGAAGGCAGCTGATCAATGATTCTCTTTCATCATTGATGTTTCCATCTCTCTCTCCCCCTCTCCCTTCCTCTCGGAAATCAATAATATATATATGCGTGTGTGTGTGTGTATATATATATATATATAATTTTAAGTGTGGACTAGTATTAAATCATTAAGTGGTCCTTACGTGATTCACAGATTTACGCTTGATTCTGTACATATCATGAACCTAGACCAGTGGTCGGCAAACTGCGGCTCGCAAGCCACATGCGGCTCTTTGGCCCCTTGAGTATGGCTCTTCCACAAAATACCAACTTCTGCACATGGGCCACGAAGTTTTGCACCGTACGTGCACACCCACATGTGGTATTTTGTGGAAGAGCCACACTCAAGGGGCCAAAGA
>NW_006287548.1:1726382-1732658 GCF_000327345.1 Myotis davidii
TGACCTAGACCACGGTGACTGTGGGAACATCCTTGCGGAGGTCTCACTGTACTGTCCCACGCTTTTCACCTGCTGGGGGGGCGGGGGGGTCACATTTCTAGCTGAGCTTGAGATAGGAAACACTTGGATTTTCTTCTTTGTGTTTCAAAAATTCTACTTCAGGTCACCAAGAAAATTCTTTTTATTTCCCTGAATCTAAGTTTTGTATTGTGAAAGCAATACATATTCCTTACAAAAAAAATTAAAGAAAAGCAATAAAAAGCCAATGTTACTCATACTTCTACCAAAGATATTAATCCATAACATTTTTATGTATATATTGCAAGTCTTTCCTTCATGCAAATATGTGTATAAAAGTGAAATGGAAGTGAAATATACTATATATAATATTCATGGAATTGTTTTTAGATTAATAGCACATTAGGAACACCTTCCTATGTCACTGGTTATTCTACATCATCACATTCAGTAGTTGCATAGTAATCTATTGAATGGAGTACTGTTTATGTAATCAATCCCTTATTTACATGTAAGATGTTACTAGGAGTTAATTATGTGGAAACAGTCTCTCAACTCTAAGATTACTGAGGTTTCTCTAGATTAAATTGTCTCATTAGAATGGGATGCCATTTTTCCCTCTGAATTCCCCCATTTCGGTGAGAGCAGTAGCAACAGCTGTGACCATTTATTAAGTGTTTGCTGTCTGTTAGGTACTGTGTTAAGCAATTTACATGTACACTCCAAGTGGGTAATATTATTACCCTCATTTTACAGATGAAGAAATAGAAAGTCGGGAGAGTAAATAATTAACCCAGGAATACACACTTGATTCACGCAGCCTGGATTCAGCCCACCTCCCAGACTCGAGTGTATTCCCTGCACCATAGCATGGTCCCTTGACACTGTTCAAGTCCTTCTACCTAAAAACATCCATGAGAATACTCAGTATGTTTCTTATCTTATTAAAAGTTAAAATTTGTCTTGACAAAGCAAGAGCTCCTCCTGAGACCTTCAATTCCAACAGCAGTAGAATCTGGGGAAGAAACAGCAAGTTTTCCACAGACTAAACCAGCCATCTCCCTCCCGTGCCCATATTGAAACATGTAGCCTTGATAGGACTTGATTGTCATTTAATTCTCAAGCAACATGTTCAGTGGCCAGCCAAGTTCAGGGTTTCATTCCTAAGTATACCTGTGACATCGACGGGAACCTTGAGCACCTTACCTCCTATCTCATTTCGTTTTCAATACCTATAAAGCATGATGCTGAAGTGATAATTGCACAGTATATTTTTAGAGGACATTGAAACATTCAAGGATATTGATAATACCTAGAAAGGCTAACAAAGGCTAAAATTATGGAACTACATAAAGTATAAGACTACCCCCAGAAAAAAGTTTTACAATAATAAATTCCACTCAACGTGCTAAAAACAAAAGTGTAATACTTTAGAATGTCAATAGAATGTTCAGAGTTGCTATTTCCAATGGACGATTGGAGTCGTTTAGGCACAGTGGCCACAGACAACCACTGGGCAGTTCTGTCTGTTCTCTTCCTCCTGAGATGTAAATCCAGGTAGAACAACATTTACACCAATGGGAAACCCATGCAGATCAGCTAGCTACAAGGTTCCTACTGTACTTCCTCCCTGGACCTCAATTTTCTAAGGGAAACATAAAAAATTCAGTCCTTTCAAGAAGTGACTCACTAAACATTTTTCCATAAACATCGGAGAACATCTATTTTATTGTTTTCTTGTGTATCTGTGATATACTATGTTATAAGAATTAGGCCTATAAAAGCATAGACTCATGAAATTTTAATTGTAAGAGGCCAGTGGGTGAAATTCTCTTACTTTCATATAAGCATATTGACTTAGAGACAAATATATATATATATAACAGAATTTATAAACATGATGCTATAGAACAGGGTTGGGCAACCCTGGCACACGTGCCAAACATGGCACGCCAGTAACTTTTGCTGGCACACGAAACCATCTCTTATAATCTTCCATATACAACTTGTTTCTTAATATCAACTTTTTTATTTTTCAGATAAATTCAGTATAGGTGCATCTTAGCTAAATAATTTTACATAACATGTATGCATTAAAAAATAAATGTATTTTTCATCAGCATATCCTGTGTTTTTGTCGCTCAAATGAATTTTATTATTTCTTCAATGTTCTTCACATACGTACACCTTAAGAGATATCAAGTAGGCATAATATGTTTTCAAAAAATTAGGGTTGGCACGCAGAAGAATTTTGAGTCATAGATTTTGCTGGTTTGGGCACGCACTCACAAAAAGGTTGCCCATCCCTACTATAGAAGCTGACCATGATCATCACCTCTATGCAATCTTAATAACATTTTAAGTTTTGAGAACCACTGGCAGTTGCTGAGTTTCAGACGCCTGGGAGATGGCAATAGGTCACCAAGACCTGTAAAAACAGAGTGAGTATTGACTCACCAAAACCCACTCCTTTAGGGAGCTCTTTTAGAAAAACAAGATTGATTTGACAAAATGAAATGTCTAGTGAGGAAAGGAACTATTACAGCCAAAACATTGACTTTTTTTCTTCCCTTTTTGCTTTCCTTTGTATATTTAAAAATCCAATGTTGATATGCTGTGTTCCATCCATTTTTGTAATAATAGTACATACCACCCACAGTTCCACATTTTTTTTTATACATGAATATTTCTGTCAAGCTGTTCCACAGAAAAGGCATTTTTAGAACTAACATTTGTAGAAATTGTAACACCATAAAATTCACATTTGTGTTGGAGAATCACTAGCAATGCCTGCAGTGGAAAAAGTGTGGTTCCAGGGTGGTAATGAGGATGGAGGTTGTGTCCCAGGGGTTCACTGTGAAATCCTATTAAGCATTTGAATGGTAATAAAGTCCACCAACACTGTATTTTTAGAAGAATCTTGCTGGCAGATCTCACTGTGGGCCAAGAAATAGCCTAAGCGCAGTTTGCCTCTTATTTGTTACTAGAGGCCCGTGCACCCAGGGGGTGAGTCCCTCAGTACAACCTGTGCCCTCTCACAGTCCAGGAGCCCTTGGGGGATGTTTGACTGATGGCTTAGGCCTGCTGCCCTGGAGAATCAGACTTAAGCCTGCAGTGAGACATCCTTAGCGCTGCTGTGGAGGCAGGAGAAGCTCCTGCCACCGCCACTATACTCGCCAGCTGTCAGCTGAGCTTCTGGCTGAATGGTGCTCCCCTGTGGGAGCTCACTGACCACGAGAGAGCAGCGCCTTCCCCCTGGTGGTCAATGCACATCATAGCGACTGGTCGTTCTACTGTTCAGTTGATTTGCATATTAGCCTTTTATTATATAGGATTACCTCTCCCTTCCTGTCCTACTCCTGCTTCCCCTCCATGTCAGCTCACATGCACTCCAGCCCCTGCCTCAGTCACCCATTGTCCCAAATCTGCCCAGGATCACCCACAGGGGTCTCCTCTAAGCCTTTCATCCCTACCCTGAATCAAACGTTGGTTCTATGTCCTGTCTCACTGAATTTGTGTTCCCTGGGGTCCTTTGAGGCAAAACCTAATAGTACAGTTATTTCTGATGTGTAAGCATGTATCTATTCCCCACCTCCATAACATGGAGGGCACCACCTCTACAGTGGAGATCAAAAATAGAATTATACTTTTCAGTCTTACTGATGTTTATTGGGTCCCTCCATTGTGCAGAACATACTATCAGAGATGTAAAGATGAATACAATGCCATTAGAGTCCTCAAAAATAGTCTAAACCAGGGGTCAGCAAACATTGCCTGTGAAGGGCCAGACAGTAAATATTTTAGACTTGAGGCCCATAGAATCTCGGCTGTCGCTTCTTAGCTCTGCCAGTCTGGTGCAAAAGATTAGGCTGAAAAAGTATACATTTTTGGTGGGTAGGAAAATCAAGATTCAGACTTTAGTCTTTATGCTTCCAAGACCCTAAGCCCAGGGGTTTCAGTTATGAAACAGATGCAGTATATCCATTCCCCTCTACTGTGTGTGCATGGGGAGTGGATGTATTGTGTCTCATGGTTTTTTCAAGTACTTTTTGTCACTAAGGCAAATGCTTAAGTCACCATATAATCCAGAGCATTCATTACAGAGTCTTGTTTATAAAACTGTTGTCATGACAGAAATAGCTTTGTTAGTCTTCCACTCATCACAGGGAATGAATGTGTGTCAGCCTTTCCTGAGAAGGAAAAGGTAGTCAAGATGCATGGACTTGCCAGGAGTTGCCAGCGGGTCACCAGCGTAAAAACATTAGTGGGCTGAGGGTTCCTTGCCCTGGCTGCACTAGCTCTCCTACAGATCCCTCCGTTCCATCTGAGAACTTGTTTATTTCGAGATTGGTTTATGTGCTGGTGAAAATTGTGTCTGAGAGTTGGACTGAAGCACAAGCCGGCACTGAATGATTCTGCCCCAGTTTACTACAGCTTCATTTGTTCTTTGTTTATAGAGCCATTGCTTCCCAGTGATGGATGGGCTGAGAGCGAAGTACCTCCTTCTCCATCACCACTTCCCGTTCTGGAATTGGGCCTTGAAGATTACAGCCACAGGTATCGATAAAATGATATACCATAAATGTTCCTAGTTATGGTTTTTTGGGGAAAACCCAGCAACCTTATTTTAACTCTGTTTCTTCTCAGAGTGCCTATAATTCGTTTCCAGTGAAGGCTTCTTATAGCTGATAGCTTTGATTGTTTGTATTTTGCTTCTTGGAATTTTTTAAGATTCATCATATATTATAAAATACTTAAGAAAATTGTTGGACTTTCTTTTGCCAAGTTAAAAACTTGGAAACAGTGGAAATCAAAGAAAAGTTATATGGGAAGCTATAAAGCAAAACTGAGAAGACATAAAGCTGGGGGTTTTTTATTTTTTTCTTCTTTTGTAATTGGCAAACCCTAAAGGTATTTTAAAAAATAGCTGTTCCA
The DNA here is from genome assembly GCF_000327345.1 of Myotis davidii. Classification (NCBI taxonomy): domain Eukaryota; kingdom Metazoa; phylum Chordata; class Mammalia; order Chiroptera; family Vespertilionidae; genus Myotis; species Myotis davidii. Next base: position 1,731,336 of record NW_006287548.1, read on the forward strand.
AGAAAGTTAATGGAATCTAAAAATTAAAGCAATGCCATATATAATCTAAAATATTGCAAAGAGTGCCCAATGCTATATCCATTTTGTAATAGAAACCAAAAAAAATCAATATTTTTTAGAATCACACAAGCATGAGAGAGAGAGATTTGCAAGCATGCACACCACTTAACTAGTGGAATTCATAGATTTTGTTCTTCTGATGAATTTTAAAACTCATTAAATTGCCCCTTTGCTATTTTCTATATTTATTATGGCTGTTTAAAACTGTGCATTGTATTCTATTCTATGTCCCATGATAATCGTGTGAAATTTTTTTCATTTTTCTTGCAGCAATGCTGGTGTTATTCCTATTATACTTTTTATTGCAATCTGCTAAAAATTAAAGCAACACAACAAGAGAATAGCTAACTCTATTAGCCGGCAGCTTACCTATACTTAGCTGTCTCTGATTCCAACATTTTTGAAGTCAGCTATCTCACTCAAAGACAGTTTCACAAACTAGATTGATAATTGCACTCATGTTCTAGATCTGTGTCTCTTGGGGATTTTTGAAAGAATATCTGGACATATTTAATTTTGTGCGTTCATTTCTATTGCCTACCTCAATCCTGAATCAAAAATGACAGACTGGTGACATTAAATATTCCTTTTAAAGAATACTTTTATTTATTCTACTTGAGTGTTTATCCTGTGTATATGTGCAAAACTGTTGAGACAATGCAAAGAAAAATCAGATGTAAACCCTACCCTCTAGAACAGCGGTTCTCAACCTGTGGGTCGCGACCCTTTTGGGGGTCGAACAACCCCTTTCACAGGGGTCACCTAAGACCATCGGAAAACACATATATAATTACATATTGTTTTTGTGATTAATCACTATGCTTTCATTATGTTCAATTTGTAACCATGAAATTGGAGGAACTGTTAAAGGGTCGCGGCATTAGGAAGGTTGATAACCCCTGCTCTAGAAGGTGGTAGGCTAGTAGGTAAAGGTGACAAGCAGAACACAAGGTACAAAGTGGTATTTACAAAAGTTATACAGATAAAATGCTCTGGGTATCCAAGGAGGAGGAGAATGCTTCCAGATGGAGCAGCAAGAAAACATTATGGAAGAAAAGTGGCATTTGAGATGAATCTTAACATGTGAGTAGGGTGTCAGCAGACAGGAGCATGTTATGACCAGGTTTGGGGTGTGAGACATAGGTTAGAAAAATGGAGGAGGCTTAATGTTCATTGGAAACACAGGCTCTTCAGGTACCTTCTGTGGCAATTGTAGTGAAAGAGACTGAGGAGTGTCCTGGGGGGGGGGGGGGGGGGGGGGGG
>NW_006287548.1:1732689-1757244 GCF_000327345.1 Myotis davidii
GGGAGAAGCCTTCAGATTGTCACCAGTGAAAGAGGGACCAAGGCGGGTCTGCCCGGAACTATCTGGAAATAGGTTCTCCTGGTTTCACAAGAAAGGCATTTCAGGGACAATCATGAAGGTGGATTTTAAGCAATAGTGGCAAGATTTATTAGAGCGAGCACCCTTGAAAAGGCTACCATACTCGATGAGGTGCTTCCCTGGCATTCAGCTGGTAGGTGGCATTCACTGCCCCCAGGTATACCACGCCCACATCCAGGACCAGGGGGGTTACAGCCACCTCACTGTGGAAGAAGTCTAGCTTCAGATGCCACAGGTTTGCACTTGTCCCCAGGGCCCGAAGCTGCCTGCCTGTGTCCCCACATCGGAGGCCCAGGAGTCTAGCTAATCTCTACCCCTCAGTCTGGCCTGAGATCAGCACTGTGCCTCGGCCCTGCAGCTGCCAAAGAGACTGGGGCTTTTGTTAAGTTTACCTATATTTCCTTGGGTTAGGGGAGAGGTAAGCTTTCTTTCAAACTAGCCAATATTTTTCCTGGATCTTCCTGGGGCTAAGCTGGTGCCTCCCCTATCCAATCTCTTTCCTAGATGTTAGGCTTTGCCCTGTCCAGCCCCATCTTTTCCCCAGCTTTGCTTACTCCCCTTTATGACCCCGTGAAAGGACTTTCCCCATAACCATTTCTCCCTCCCTTTTAATCTGGGGAAGGGGGCGGGTTGTTCCCTAGGGCATGGGAAAACCAGTCTTTCCTGCCCTCTGGGGTGTTAGTCTGTTTGGCAGAGTGAAGGTGGCTGCTGTTCCCCTGTGTGACTGACACTGTAGTTTCCAGATTTAATCAGCCTCAGGCAGGATTCTCCCTTCTCTTTTTGTTAATCGCTAACTAGCTGCCTATGCTAACAAGATGAAAAACCTTCAGAGAGAGAGAGAGAGAGAGAGAGAAAGAGAGAGAGAGAGAGAGAGAGAGGGGGGGGGTTCAGAGATGTCACAGAGATAGAATTATTGAGAATTAGCAAGTGCCTTTTTAGATGCTTCAATGTCTCCACAAATTTTTTTCTTGCCCTTTTCTATAAAGCTCTTATCTCCATGATCTTGAAAAACAGATTATATTGACCCCTACTGCAATAACTCTCCATCACATGCTTTGAAATAGTAACTTCCGTTTCTATTTCCCCTCTCCCTCCCTAACCTTCCGTGTTTCAGCTTCAGTTCTCATCCCTTCCCTAGAATTGCTCTCTTCACCATCAACAGTAATCTCCTTTCAATGAAAAGTATGTCATTGTCTCAAACTGGATTCCTTTTTTCTCCTCCAGAGTATTAGAGTCATTAATTTGCTCACTCATCCACCCAAAAGTACCTATGGAGCTCTAAGCTGGTCACTGCAGAAGGTTCTCAGATTGGAAAACATCCCTGCCCTAAGGAACGCAGCCCCCTCTTGAAGAGACAGACACAGGAAGGAAGTAGCCTGCTTGCTGAGCTTTAGACACAATCCGCTGTTGGAGCCTAGAGGAGTGGGCCACTAACTCTGCCTGCAGGTAGCGAGGAAGGTCTCACAGAAGTAATGTTGAAATGGTCCCTGGGAGAAGAGAAAGGAGCTTAGGAGGCAGAGAAATGGTGGGAAGGGCAGTTTGGGTTAGGAAAACCCAAAGGAAGGGAGAGGGCCATGCAGAGAGTGCTCGGTGTGGCTGAAGCATCTGGTACCTGGGGAAGAATCAATGGGAAGGGCATTGTCGGTCACTCTGTGGGCACCGGCTTCTCCAGAGAGCGGAGAAGCAGTGAAGGGTTTCAAGCCTGGGTGACAATATCAAGCAGAGTGTGTTTGGTTGTGGAGGATGAGTGGACGGAAGAGGCCCTAGACAAGGTTACAGTCTGGGGACTGGCAGGAGCAGAGAAGGGCTTGAACGGAGGGAAGAGCCGCATGGTGGAGAGAGACAAACGGAGCCGACGACATGTTTGAGATGGAAGGAACAAATCTAAAGCTTTGAAACGCTCTCCCTCCTGGGATTTCCTGACCTGCACCATCCTGTGAGCTGCTGCGTTGCCTAGGTGACCAGCAGCAGTGGGGTTTGGATGTGTGAAACTTGGGGTGGAGGAAGAATTGGAAGGGATCCAGGATGGCTGAGCAAAGGAGGCTGGGAGGCCGTCCTGTCTTTCAAAATAAGTAAATAAATAAATAAATGAACGTTGAAAGCCCTCTAAACGGGAAAACGGTGCTTGTAGGGATGGAGCCAGTCTTATGAAGCAGAAAACTGCTGTTGCATGAAGAGTAAAAAAACGGATCTGATCAAACCTAATGCCTGCACTTTGAACCGAAATGAAATCAGGGATTTACTGAACTTATGTGCAGCATTATATCAATGATTAGCAGACAGAAATTCAGAATATATGTGTCTGAGTAAAAGTAAATAAATATAAAGGAAATGTATTTTCTATAGTGATATCTCATGGCAAATTAACAGCAGACAGAATATAGTAACAGCTTAGGCAATATTAGGTTGTCTATTTTCCTCTATCTTGATTCTATCTCATGTCTCTGCTTTCTCTCTCTCTCTCTCTCTCTCTCTCTCTCTCTCTCTCTCTCACACACACACACACACACACACACACACACACACACACACACACACTACATACTCATCTTTTCTCACTCAGAGTAGCCAATTGTTGAAGCCTATTTGTGGACACTTCAGACTTCTGGCATGACTTCAGCATGCTCCTAGAAACTTACCCCCGGCTTTTATTTCAGACAGTTCTCCTTGAACATTCATGGCCGGGTCCTACATGTCACATTCCTGACTTGCCACCACGCTCAGGACACTGGTGTGTGTTTCATGCTACCCCGTTTATTCATTATGCAGCATAATTTGACATGGAGTATCATTTCTATCTGATAGATCCCCTGGTTGCTCATGCTGAAAACACAGCCTTTACCTACGGCACGTCTGTGGCCTGCTGTCAAGGTCCAGCTTCCCGCAGCATCCACTGCGGCCCCCTCAGCCATGAGCACATGCAAGCTCCTTCAAGAGTAACATGCGTCATATTTTATAATCATCGTGTCACTCTCCCACTTGCAGAACTTTTCATATGTAGCATAAAACTGCATACTGTTTTGCTAGTCAAGCTTACATGTCTAAATATTGGCATGTTAACTAGTTCAGTGCTACACTCATTGAAGTGCTTGTATGCTCGCATTGGCTTTAATCCCACAGTGCCATATTAGCTTCCCTCCTTAACTATCTGCCAATCTGATAACATCTTCAGATCCATTTGTTCCACTGCAAGAGGGAAAACCTTCTAGAGAAGGTTTTCAAAGTGAACACTTGGTCACATTCAAAACAATGGTAGCAGATGTATATATCGCTATGGTTAATTTTATTTCTTTGATTATATATCAGCATATCTACAAAAAGAAATTCACTTTATTTTGACAGGACCTTACTTGATGTTATTTCATCAGGTGGTATTACCAGCTTTATTTGTGTTTTTTTTGTTTGTTTGTTTTTTAATGGAGATAGAGAAGGTTGTCTCTCAAGAGTCTGGGGAAATTTGAGTTTTTATTCTTAATTTGTCAATGAATGTGTGGTTTCATAAAGTAATCTAAGACAGTGAAGTGCGTTAACTAGTATGTTACTCATTTGGGTGGATTCCCATAGTCTTCCTTGAGCAGAGGGTTTTCAATGCCTGGGGCCTAAGTTTCAACGAGGGCTATTCATGTTGCTTCTAAACCTCCTCCCTAAGACTCTCATTATAACGCCTGGCATCTGTTTGGACTGGCGCTTTGGTTTTCCTTTCTACCATGATATGCACCCCCCTCTCCTGAAACAAAAAAAGTGAATCTAAAATGCAAGAAGCATCAGAGAGTGAGCCAATCTATAGTCACAGGGAAAGTTTCAATTTTTTTGGACTCAGGATCAGCAACAACCTGTGCCTCAGGTTGGCCACCATTTTAGCCAACGTTTTTGTGGCTCTGGGAAAAGTTCAAGAAACCACAGTGTGGGTCCTGGCTTGGCCACCGGCCAGCTGTGTGACCTTGAAACTTCAGCCTCCCCTTTGGGCCCGAGTATCTTATCTACAAGACGGAGAGTTAGATGAGGTGACCTTTCCCGCCTTCTGGCTCTGAAAGGCTCTGATTCTATGAAGCCCATGAGTCTTTCTGACACTAAAACCACATCATCACAAGAGATCAAAGGATGAAAGACTAAGTGCACATGGAGGTCAGATAACATCATTAAAGGCAAATGCTTCCAAACACGAGGCTGAGCTCACAGTCACAGTAGCATCCGAGTTCTTTAAGATGAGCTGAAGCAGTGAAAGTGTTGCCATTATGCGAGGCCAGTGGCAATAGCACTAGTGGGTCAAGGATTTTTGTTCACAGTTGGCATATTTTGCCATCACTAGACACCACAGCTAAGACATTTTCTATGTCAGTGGTTTTGTCTATTGAAAATGTAGACAGACATCAAGAAAGAAGCAAAAAAATAATAATAATAATAAGCTTCAAATTCTAAAGAGCAGATTTAAACATCTTGAGAAGTTTTTGTGAAAACGTATTATTTCTTCACTGTAGAGTGTCCCAGACCCTCATTCAAACACCAATCTAACCTACAGAAATAAAAAAAAATTAATAGCTCACTTATTGAGCTCTTACTGTGTGCTAGGCACTATTGTCAATATTAAAAAATTTCAAAATTAATCCTTACAATAACCTTATAAAGTAAGTGCAATTAATATTCATTTTATGCACTAGTACACTGAAGCCATGGACCCTGGCCTCTCGCTCTCAAGCCCAGGGCCCTGACCATTGCACCACATCACCCCTCTAAACAGGAGCGAAGGGGTCTCCAACGCAGACCTACCAAGAGGCTGAAAAAGCGGAGAAGGCAAAGTACCTGTAAAAAGCCTGGGAAACTCAAAAGGCAGAAATTTGCATTCATTTGGAAGCTTAAGCAAGTCTATTTATTTATCTGCTTGTTTCCTAAAAGCTTCTATAGAACTTACCCTGAGCAGACACTATTCTCCTGACTTTATCTCTTAACAATACAATACGATAGGGAGTGTAATTATACCCATTTTCCACGTAAGGAAATCCAAGCACAGATAAGTTCAGTAACTTGTCCAGGTCCCACAGCTAGTAAGTAGCCAGGATTTAGAACTGGGCAGACCCACTGTGGCGTCTGTGCCCTTGAGCACTGTGCTATGCTGCCTGTCCCGGGTGCTTCTTTCATCTCCCCACTACATCACAATAATAGAGCTTCATTCATCCATTCATTCATTCATTCATTCATTCAGCAATGTTACATAGCTGCCCATTCATTTTCATATTGCTGTAATGCAATATTAAATATGCATGACTAATGAGTTTCAATAAAAGATTAAACTTATTTGGGAATATTTGGTTAAGAAACTGAGATCCCCTGTACATTTTAGAAGGGTTCTCATTCATAATAGTTTATTTTTGTTGTCGTTGTTTTATTGTTTATAGTGTCAAATCTCAACTGTTTGAAAAATTCAGCCTCACTACTTTCAGACTCACCAAGATACTTGATTTGAGTTTTCACTGTATTTAAGATTAGGATAAAGTTATGTTAAAATGAGCCACTATATTTACCCATATTTACCTTCCAAACATACAGAAGCACCAAGGGAGAAGGTTGGTGTAATTTAATTTAATATGTATATGTGTGTGTGTGTGTGTGTGTGAAAGCTCTCATCCATAATTCCCTTATATAATTTCCTCCATCCTCAAGCAAAATAAATACAATGTTCAGCAGAAATAGAATTCTATGAGATTGACTACAAGTATTAGGAACCCTATAATGAACATTTGATGTATCTCGTGTCTAAATTGTCAACTGTGCTTTCCTTGTTATTTCCTTCTGGTGTTATTGATGAGTAGACTGTTTGCTCAGCATTAACATTAGTTTTAGATACTAGATCTACAAAAAGGAGAAAATCCAACTGTTGCAGCCGTCAGTCATTCAACAGGATGGTTTTCTCTAAGACAGCGGTTCTCAATCTGTGGGTCCCAACCCCTTTGGGGGTCGAACGACCCTTTCACAGGGGTTGCCTAAGACCATCCTGCATATCAGATATTTACATTACGATTCATAACAGTAGCAACATTACAGTTATGAAGTAGCAACGAAAATAATTTTATGATTGGGTCACAACATGAGGAACTGTATTTAAAGGGGCAGAAGGTTGAGAACCACTGTTAAGAGATTCCCTTTCACTTGTTTTAAAGGAAGGGCATGCCTAGCCCATAGACATCTAACCCGAGTCTAGTCTGTGCTGATCTGGCGACATCCTTTGAAGTGCCGTAATATACTAATTAGACTGACGTCCTTCTGGACAACCAGATGACCTTCTGGACGAAGCTGGGGCTATAGCCGGAGCTGCAAGGGATGGATCCAGATAGCTGCCAGGACTGCAAAGGCCTACTCTTGCAGGATCCCAATTAGCGGGAACCAGTCAAGAGGAAAACACAGTATTAACCAGAGAATTTTTTATTTAAGTTGTAGAGTGTGATAACATACATGAAAAAGAAATTGCTACATCTCATGAAAGAAACCTGAGAATTAGTTTAAAATTCACAGTTGTGTGCTGCAATGAGAGTGATGAGGGTCTCTGTTCAAAATGAGGACTGGCCCTAACCAGCTTGGCTCAGTGGATAGAGCGTCGGCCTGCGGACTCAAGGGTCCCAGGTTTGCTTCCGGTCGAGGGCATGTATCTTGGTTGCAGGCACATCCCCAGTAGGGAGTGTGTAGGAGGCAGCTGAATGATTTTTCTCTCTCACTGATGTTTCTAACTCTCTATCCCTCTCCCTTCTTCTCTGTAAAAAATCAATAAAACATATATTTTTTAAAAATGAGGTCTGTTTCCGAGAGAGAGAGAGAGAGACAGACAGACAGACAGACAGAGAGATTTCATTCTAAACCTAAATATGGCATCTGGGTTTTTCCCCACAGTTCTGGGATGGATCCGGCTGTGTATTTCCCAGATCAGCACAGCAACTTCAGATCTGTGACACCAGCCAGGCAGCCCGAATCCATGAGTCTGAAAGCCTCAAAGAGCATGGACCTTGGTAAGTGAGGGTGGGGTGACTTCCAGGTCAGCTCTCCAGCCTCAGCCCATTTGTCTTCCCTAATGTCCTGCCTTTCTTCTCACGGGGCAGGGCCTACTGAAGCCTAGAGCAGGGGGCAATGGTCATCCTATCTTCTCACTTCCTTTCACATCCTTCATTGTAATTATCCCTTCCCTGTTTAAAAGAGAGATAGATGACTTGTTTTTATAAAGTGGTCCATATAGGTCAGAAAAATATGATGACTCGTCCCGGAGGATGTGTATACCATTAGCATTTAACTCACCTGCCTTTGGACCTGTGCTCTCGCTTCTGCTGGAGCCTTTCCGTTGCTTACAGACACATGTGTTGCAGGGCCTGGGAAGATAATGTGGTTAAATGCATCCTCTTCCACAGGGTTTCCCCTCTCTGTGGGTGATGGGCAGGAATGGCAGCAAAGGACTCATGTCTTTAAATGCTCATCTCCCCATCCTGTAACACTGGAGGGAAGAGGGGTCCTGCGTTTGCCAGACTGAGGGTGCCAGGGTTCCCTCGGTTGGTGCCTGAACAACTTCATTGAGGTTCTGAGCCCCTCGGGGAACCCGGTAGAGTGTTGGCTGTCAGGGCAGATCCAGGGCCCACACACAAACCAGACCCTGGAACGTGGCAGCCTGGACACTTCAGATACCCAAGGACATTGCTGCCCCATGGGCTCCTGGGGAGAGAAAATGTTTAGAGAGGAGTGTGGGTACAAAATAAATTCTCAGCGAATTATTCATTGCTTCCTGAATACTCAGAGGCCATGCTTTGCCAATATTTTTTCTTGAGGCATATTACATATTTCATTAGTAGCAAATAGTAGAAAATAGAATAATCAAAACTGCATGTTCAACAAAACAGTCTGATAAATAGTGCTTATCTGTAACTCATTTACAGGAGTTCAGAAAAATGTTCAATCATGATGAAACAAGAGAAATTCATCCTATTTTCTATAAATTAAACAGGTCCCTGGGACACATTTGCTCTAATCAGCTATAGTAAAAGACGGGTAGAAAGCCTTACCAAAGACGCAATCCTAGGCACTGGCAAAACGGGGTATTTTCTCTCATGTGATCCTTTGAAAAAACAGAGGAATAATGTGTGACAATGACATACACTATTACTAATAATTTAAAGGCAATTTATTTTCAGAGAGTGCTTGATAAACATTTCCTGTTCAGTCTTCCCAACTCCTCTATGATGAAGACGAATGGATAAAAAATGCTCTTCATTTTGGAGTAGAAATATATTACTGTTTTCCTCATATAATTTATAAAAGTGGCCAGCAGTAAGGTTCTAAAAAATCTGTGCAAAAGAAAACATAGCATCCATTTTAATTTAAGGGAGGAAAAATATCAAATCTGTATCCAGAAATGGTATTTCTCTTGATGTTTCTTGTTGCTGAAAAGTTTATTTTAAGAGCCTTTCTCTCTCAAGTTGAAACAATCCTTGCAAAATATGTATGGTGAGCAGTCACCCATTGCATTTCATCGTACTTATGCCATAGATGACAAGGATAATAGTAACGTTTGTTCAGCTTATAGAATTGGGCAGAGGCCATGAGCTGTTTTCTTCAGGACACTAACGCCAAACTAAGAGCATTGGCTAAAATGCACTCTACCGCAGAAGTGGTAAAATATGCTGTAAAAACATTTTTAAAGTAACCATCAATGTGTGGTCCCTTCCAGAAAGTGCCAATTGAAAGCTAACAGTCTTGCAAAGGGCTCTGAGGGTCACTATTAGAACTATTTTTCACAAAGTAAAAAAATAAAATAAAATAGTTGCAGCAAAACAAAACCTCCTGTTTATTGTTTAATTAATTTATATTGGATATTGCTCCTGCATAAAGTGTGTGGGAATCCCCGTAAGCTAAACAGGCGCAATCAGTACCTTCTTTGATTTGTTTGTTTCGTTTTTTGCTGCTGGGGCTAAGCTAATATTAACTCGAATACCGATGAGTCATTGTCCGTATGTTCAAATTACTTTAAGGTGAACAGGTTTCATTTACTTACTTTCACTTAGGTTTCCAAAGCCAGAAAATTCTGGTTATAAAAAATAAAGCCTTCTCCTCCCCCATCTCCTTCCGCTATTCCCCAGATACAAACATAATTTTAAAATAGTTTGCTGTGTGCATCCTTCTAGATAGCACTCTATCTATATGCTGCCCCATCTACATACAAATGTCTATATCATATGTTGTGTTTCTTTATAAGATATGTATGGTGTTATGTTATATGAATGAATCTTGATTTACAATTTACATTTCCCCTTTTGACTGAATTTAGGCTTCATTGAGAGTTTTAGGGACTTTTTATGTTTTGGGGGCCTATTTGTATTTCTTATTCTATAATTTTCTTATTCATGTCCTTTGCCAATGTTTCTACTTGTTAATTCTTTATTCTCTTCTTAAGAACATTATATATGTTACAAATAATTTCTTACAATTTGTCTTTTTTAGCTTGCGGGTGATATTCATTACTATAAAAAGGTTTTTGTCTTATAGTCAAAGACACATTTCATCTTTTCCTTCATGACTTTTTGAGTTTCATACTTATTTATTTTCTTCTAGTACTTTTAAAGGCTTTTATTTTTTAGTGTGTAGCAAATTGTGAGGCAATATTATCCATGGCTTATGAGTGGAAAATTTTTTTCCATGTAAATAGACAAATTATTAGTAACATTTATTGGCTTTTCCATCTCTTTCCCATTAATTCAGAGTGCAGTCACATTGCACACAAAATTCGCTTACTGCCTGGGTTGGTTCCTAGACACGCTGTCCTATTGATATGTCAGACTGTCCCATGCCAGAACCATCCTTTTTAGGTTATCATGCTCTCATGCTGTATTTTGATAACTTGCAGGATACTCTTCCTCTGATTTTTCTTCTTTGCTAAAATTACTTTGGCTTTTCATAGGCATTTATTCTCCTACATGAACTTTGGATCAGCTCATCAAAATAAACTTAAAAATTAAACAGGAGTGTTTCTTTGTGTGTATGTGCGTGTCCATCATCATGTTTGCTGATGGTTCCTGATAGAAATGTTTTTACCAAGTTGAATAAGTTTCTTTGTATTCCTATCTTCTTAAAAAGATTTTTATTTGCTCATTTTGTTTAATCAGGAATGTATGCTGCATCTTATTAAGTGATTTTAATGATCTATATAGAATGATTATGAGAATTTTGTTTTGTATTCTATTAATATGGTGAGTTATATTAATAGATTCACCTAATATTTAATCTCCGATTGACTTGAAATTTTTCTCTGCACTTGTAAAAGGTATAAATGATTAATATTTTCTATGTGCTCTAAAACATAGGCATAAAACTCTAGTTATAATTTTACTCAGTGTCATTAGTTCCTATATATATCCATTTTAGATTTTTTTGAGGCTCTTCTGCCTCAATATTTAGTGGATACTTTTGTCAGCATGCATGTGTCCACATTTAAGTAACATCGAGAATGATTAAAATAATGAATAAAAGGAAATTTATTTTTAAACAATTAGATGTAACTATGCCTATTCAAAGGGGTTAGGGTGTCATTTTCTGGGTTTTCCAGAAAATCAATCTTTTCCTACTAATTGTAGACTTTCCTCTATTTATTTAAATTACCAGAATTACTATGTTCAGTCTGGATCCCTTTAATTTGTTCATAATTGAGCTTGTGTGGGTGTTGAGTTGGAAGCTCTCAGGAGCTGAATAACACAGCTGCCTCTTTGGCCTTTGGCATAGGGTTTTCCCCCAAAGAGCTGGCCTTGTTGGCAGTATGCCAGAGAGTTACAGTCAAAGACTTTTTGTTGAGAACTAAACATCTTTAATTTCCAGGCCTGGTGTTTTATGACCCAGTAATACTTTTTAAGTATTCGTCTGAATTATTCTAGGGACAGCATTTCAGTATTTTGGCCCATTCATTGATCTAATCTATAGCTCAATTCAAAGTTAAGTTTAAAATGTTATTTCACACAAGATTTTTTTTTTTAATGTTTTCTCTCCTGTTTCAAATCGGCCTCCGAGTAGTACTCCTATTTCAGAAGGGCGTCCTGTAACACAGTTAGGAGGAGCCTGAGGGTGGTGCAGATGGGAGATGCTGGCCAGCTGTCCAGCCCAGTGCAATGAGAGGAAATGAGCTCTAAGTGATGCATGAGGCATTCAGGCAGCATTTCCGGAAGTTTCCCGACAATGAAGATTGTTAGCATTCCATGTCTCTTTAAAAAGTGCCTGTGTTAGGAGTCCCTAAAATCAAGACGATAAATAAACTGGCTGATTTTCCTTTGGGTTCAGCAATTTTATTTTGTGAGTTGCTCGTTCAAAATTTGTCTTAAGACAGAAAATATTTGCAGACACTCACAGCTGAAATAAATTACATATCAACTGATTTATCATATCAACAAAGATAAATATTTGGTTCACATTTTGAATATAACCCCTTCATAAATATCAGACATTTCCATCAGAGAGTAGTTAGGCATCTAGTTTCAGATCGAAGATGGACATGAAAAAATTAATTAACCCCACTCTACTTTTATATTTAATTTTAAAAAGTAATTTTTTTGTGTAGTGAAATACTTTTTTATACATTGTTAGTAATAAGACAAAAATCCTGAACACTGAATGTATCAGAGGATTTCTATTAAAGTGTATATTTTAATAACTATAATGCTAGTTTATAAACTATATATTATATTAATATAGTACATAAATATATATTAATAAATATAAATGTTCATACATATGGATCCTCTTTATTGATCATTAATAAGTAATACCTCTGGAGATGGTAAAAGCTGAATTAATAACTGCTATTTAAGATAAAACTTTGACCTATTTAAAAATAAAAGGCCTGGTTGGTAAAGAAGAACTAATAGGAACACCAAAAGAAAGTGTCTCCCATCTCTAATAAATGAGGAAGAGTATACCGATGCAGTCAGGTGTATGCCCTAAGCTTTAGGAAGTCCAAATGAAGGAATTACCCAGAATGTGACTGTTTCATTAAACACATGTTTATTGAATGTCTACTGTGTGCCAGGAAGTAGATTAAACACTGAGGATTCGGTAGTAAATGAGAGAAATGATGTTTGCTGCATGTACCTAGACTAAAACCCTAACAGAACCTAACAGAAAACTCAAAAGTTAAAGACTTCGAAAAGGAAATACTGACATTTTGATGATAACTTATCTCAGAGAGGAAGAAAAGGGTTGTTTTCAGAACTAGCTGATAACCTTGCCGGTGTAGAAACGAGGAAGGGAGAAGCAAATGGGAAAAATAAATAAATAAATAAAAATACAGGAAGAGCTAGTCAGCAGTTCGAGTTGAGACTTGCAACACTTACGGAGTTAGACACTCAAGCTATTTTTAGAGCCCAAAAAAGAAAGTGTGGTGGCCCATTGTGTATCTTAGCTCACCACTGTCAGGTGGAACGCAGGCACCAGTTCCTGTGTTCATTTTATCGTCATCTGCACAAGAGAAAGATGTTTGAATTGGAAAAGCACAGCTTCTAGCAAGTGAGAGACTAGACAATTTATATCCGTGTACACCAAAAGGATTGTGATTATTAAGTGACTGTCCCTGGTTATTAGAAATTAAGAAGAGTAGTCCAGGAAGCAAATTACCAATTTTCACAAAGATGATGAATTCCAGAGGCAACTGGTGAAGCTGGTGGTCTCAGTGCTGACCCTCAGAGGATTTCCCTGTTTGCACAGCGAGAAGGGGGTGGGGAGAACGGTGGTTACCAGCAACCTCCATGGGATCTCTGAAACAACTGATGTCTTAGTTCCTTTTTGATAGAATTTTCAGACTGATAGATCAGGGAAATGTTACGATTTGCATTGGTCTTTTTAAAAGAATTTAATTCATTGTTTTTTATTGAAACATGAGCCAAATTATACACTAAGATAGGTAATAGCATTAGAATGCCCTTTCCCCAAATGTGCTAATTAAAGCTCATTGTCACTCTGAAAGGAATTAAATAATATATATGATAAGACTCTGGATCTTCTCATTATATTCTAATAAAACAACAGAATTTGATAAAGAATAGATACGTTGAATTTGGATGAAGGCAGATAGGCATTCTTCCAAATTTTTAGTAGATATTGTCTCAGGGAATTGGGTAATATGTTAGACTGACAGAATTAGCATTCAAATAATTTCTTCTGGAATTGAAGAAGATATAATTTAACAAATAATGATGGATGCATTCATCTAAGAGGCATTCTTGGATACTATTTTCCAGGCAATATCCTAGGTAAACAAGACAAAGGCTTCATTCACTCTTATTGTGTTTTCATCCCCTTTGGGTAAATAAATGATAAAGTTGTATACAAGTAAATTGACAATAAAATTTCAGATAGAGACAATTTTTTTCTGAAGCCAAATTCAGGTAGAGAGGAAGACTCAGGAGAGGTGAGCCTCTTTTAGAGAAGGTGGTGAGAGAGAAAGGCAGTGTCCCAGAGTCAGGTTAAAGGAACTGAATTGTACAAGTGTACAGTTTGGGAGACATGGTGTCATTGCAGTTATTCAAGATGTCTGTGGTTTTTAGTTGCCACCCCCAAAGCTAGTTTTATGTTACCAGATCAAGGAAGACAACAGTTCCACTCTACCCTGGCCTATATTTAATTACATTGTTAAATATAGCACTGGCCCTAACTGGTTTGGCTCAGTGGATAGAGCGTCAGCCTGCGGACTCAAGGGTCCCAGGTTCAATTCCGGTCAAGGGCATGTACCTTGGTTTTGGGCACATCCCTAGTAGGGGGTGTGCAGGAGGCAGCTGATTGATGTTTCTCTCTCATCGATGTTTCTAACTCTCTATCCCTCTCCCTTCCTCTCTGTAAAAAATCAATAAAATATATATTTTTTAAAAATATAGCACTGTATTTAAGTCTGAGTACAATATTTTAATAGAGACAAAAACAGTGTGGAATGCATCCAGATATTGGTGACAGGCCTAGAAACCATATCCAATGAAAAACAGTAGGAAGAAATTAAGGTGTCTTGCTTGGAAGAAAGATGGGTGGAGGCACACGAGAGTTCTCCTTAGATATTTTCATGGCTAAGACTGAAAAACTCAGATCTGTTTAAATTTGAATATGCACCCCAAATATATCAAGTAGTGATAGCTTCTTCAGAAGATACGTCAAGTTTACAAGCTTTGAAATGAAGGAAGTTAATAATGATGGAAAACTAAATTCTGTTTGTGACATGTTTCATATGCAAGGAAAAGATAGATATATAAATTAAAAAAACTCATGAAGACTGAGAAGCAAAATTCATCAGCATTATGGAAAAGGATCCAATTTTTCACTATTAGATAAAGGATAAATGTTATTTTTTAGTGTATCTTAATATATTGATATAGTTAATATAACCACACAGGTTATAACTCAAGTGGGGTGACTTAGTGAAAACAAGTGAGTTCAGAGAAATTACATATCAAGACTCAGGCTGAATTCTTAAAAAGACATCTCTGGTGAGAAAAGGGAAACCTGAAATAACTGACTTCACAAATAGTTTGCAGCACTGCCATCAAAGCAGGCCTCTCACGACATTGAAAATCCAACATCCCAGTTAACGAAAGCTTAACATATAATTAAATTTTAGACAACTATGCATTGAAGAGTGAAAGTTAATATTAACTTATATTACTAATAACTGAATTATAGCGATATAGATCACTTCTCTGTATCTGTAATAGAATTAGAATCATAAATCTAGCAGAATAATACAGATTTTGTTTAAAATTATTTAGAATAACTATTTGGGTTGGAAGCAAAGGCATAAAAATGCCTTTTTATAAAAAGGACTTGATTCTCTCCCTATAAGTCCAAATTCATTTTTCTGCTTTTTTTTTTTTGCCTTTGCATTACCTAAGAAATATGTTTTCAAGAATAACTCACTTTGTGTTCATTATTACTATTAATTGGAAAATGATGCCTTTTTGTGTAGAAATTGTACTTTTATACTACTTCCTATGTTTTAGATTTGCCCAAAAGTCATGGCACATTTCATCCTACCTCTCTCATACCATCTCCAATGAATAAATGTGACAAATACCTAAACACCATTACTTTCATTTGTCTTATTTTCCTTTTTATTGAATTTATTGGGGTACCACTGATTAACAAAATTACATAGGTTTCAGGTGCATAATTCTAGGATACCTGATCTGTATACTGTATTTATTGTGTGTTCACCACCCCAAGTCAAGTCTCCATCCATCTCCATGTTAACATTTGATGAATTGTTATGGGTTCACTCAACGAGATAGACCACCAACTCAGAATTTAAATTTAAGAGCCTTTATTAAGCTGGCCAGCTGACTACAGTCACAGCACCCTGTGGAAGCAGAGGCTGAACTGCAGTGACAACCACAGGAGTTACATTTTATTATTAAATTTTGTGGAGGCCCAGAGGAAAATGTGTCTTTCAAATTCTGGGCCCCCCAATATGGAGGAAACTCTCTTTATTTATACTTTTTCCAGTCTTTGTCTCCCAAATTTGGAATGAGACTTCCGGGCCTTTGGAGAAAGAAGGCCTGTGTGCTGGGAAGGGGCCATGAGGCCATATCTCAAGGCTTGGCCTGATTGTCAGTACCTTCCTATCTATGTGTTTTAGGAACAGACAGCACAGCATGACCCATCTGGCCAAAGTGCCAGATATGCAGTCCAGCACAGAATGAATGGTTAAGAGGCACAGCTCTCTCATATATTTCCATCAGGAAAATAAATTATCTTGGAGGCGAGGATCATCTGTCTTATATAAAAACATGGTAACCTGATGCCTAGAACTAGAACAGGAGATTCAATGCTGGTATTAGTAATAGTTATAGCCATAGAGAGGATAATGTTAGTTGTATTATTAGAGATGAGTGTTTGACTTGAATTGTCAATGTAAGTTAATTCTCTTCAAGTGAGTATTGTGAAGTACTGGGGGAAAAGTTGTATGGATTTTGTATGTAGAACCTCAATCAATCATGGGGTCACAAATGGTCTCAAATGTTGACATGCAGTGTTTCACATTTTCTTAAGTGGAGGCATTGTTCAGTGGAATACATAGATAAATAAAAAATTCAGTGTTTGAAAGAGAAACCGTAGGTTCTGTTTTCTCACAGGAGATATAAAGATAACTACATTTGTAATTGAATCTTAACCAATGATGTATGCCCATAACAAATCCATGAAGATCTCCATTAAATTAGCCTCTGTATATTTAGAGCATTATTTGTGCTCTGATGGAAAATCTTGATCAATAGAGAAACTGCCTTATCCTTTAGAACTGAAATATTCCAGGTTCCGCTTGAAATTTGGATTAATACACAGACTGCTTCTTTGTTTACCTCAAAGGAAGCTCTACCTCTCAGATACTAAGCATTTTACATAAAGCCAAATATGAACCTTTCTTTCGTACTTGTCTTTGTTTTGTAAACCATTATTCATGTTTAAATGAAATTCTGTGTTCCTTCTTAAAGAACTTTTGTGCTAATACAAGAACATCTTCATAAAAATGTGAAACTAAGGGAGCTATTTAAAGAATAGAACAAAATACTTAAATTCTCCTTCTCAGTATGAACCAAATTTATTTTAGTTGTTTTGAAGTGAGATTTTGTTAGTTAAAAATATTGTATATAAAAATAATTAAAGATAGTATAATAATAAAATATTATATAAGTATATAATATAACTAGAGGCCCGGTGCACAAAAATTTGTGCACTTGGGGGTGGGGGGGCCTTAGCACAGCCTGTGCCCTCTTGCAGTCTGGGACCCCTCGCAGGATGTCCACCTGCTGGCTTAGGCCCACTCCCTGGGGGAATGGGCCTAAGCTGGCAGTCAGACATCGCTCTGGCAGCCCGGGAGCCCTTGGGAGATGTCCACTTGCCAGCGAGGAGCAGACCTAAGCTGCAGTCTGACATCCTTAGCGCTGCTGAGGAGGCGGGAGAGGCTCCCACCACCACTGCTCTCTGGCTGGTTTGCCCTGAACAGTGTCCCAGATCAGGGTGGGGGTCCCTCTGGGGTGCCTGGCAAGACTGGTTGAGGGGCTGATGGCCATTTTCAAGCTGGTCACTCCCCCCGGTGACCCAAGCTCCCAGCCTCTCCTTTTTTCTTTTTTTTCTTTTTTTCAGCGCCTCCTTGAGTGGAGACCAGGGCGGGCTGGAAGCAGGTATCTGAGATTTATTTATCTTCTATAATTGAAACTTTGTTGCCTTTAGCGGAGCCCACAGCTGGCCAGGGCAAGCGGGAAGCTTGGCTTCCTCCATCGCCGGGGCAACCAAGCCTCCTGCTTGCTCCAGCTCCGTGGCTGCCGGTCACCATCCTGGTTGGTTTAATTTGCATATAGTCGCACTGATTGGCTGGTGGTCGTGGCTTGTGAGTGTACTGAAGGTACGGTCAATTTGAATGTTTCTCTTTTATTAGATAAGGTGAATATATGTTAAATGAATTTTGGCAATTATGTAGTTGTCTCTTCTGAATGATGTTTGGAATGATTTTTTTATGGGCCATACTTTAAGCAGAAATTAATACTATTGTGGGGAGGTACAACTATCGCAGTTTTAGGTGTAGTAATTGCAATTTGTCCTTAAAATATCAAATGGGAATAGCCTTCCATATTTTTATTTTAATATATACATATTCATACCTTTATGATCTTATTTTTTCTCAAAATGATTATATTGAACATATGCTTTTAAATTTGTGTCCTTTAAGAACAATCTAGCTTAAATATTATTTTCTTTATCTTTGTTTCTATATTATCATTTAATTGTAAAGTTTGCTCTTGAATAAATTTGTCCTGATTTATTTTCCTAATATTATACTTGGCCATAAGAATTGTTTTCAATTTTTTGCTCTTAGAAATATCAATGCATTGAGACTGCTAGTACATAAACCTTTGTAAATAATCATGATTATTTTATCAATATAAATTTTTGGCCAACTGTTATGTAAAGATTTAAACTTTTTGACCACTTGCTCTCCAGAAAGGAAATATTGCTCCTATCAGTAGTATATGGAAGAATCTAGGTGTCATTATTATTTTTTTCTAATTTTGCCAATTTTAAAAGGATATTTTTCTTTTACTTTTAAAATTAACTTTGTGGCTAAACATACTTTATACATTTATTGACTTTATGTTTTCTATGGTGAATCTTCTCAGCATTGCCTCTGAAAGGCTAACAATTTCTAAATTAAATATCACCTCACTGGAAATAAAATGTTATTCTGCGTTAAAGGTCAAATCTTATCTCTTGCTCATGGGGAAAATAGATATTTTGCTTTTACTTTCCTAAAGCTAAGGATGTTACCTGCTCCAGAATACATATTAATCAATAAATCTGTGTTTCATTAAATGGTTAGAAAATGTCTAGCTAATTTGAATAAGAAACAGAGTCTGAATTCAGACTTATTTATGATAAAATCTGCTTAATCTTGGGTAAATTAATCTTTTTAAAATAATTTCTTTTTAGTTCTTTATTGAAGCATTAAAATTACTATACAGGGTGAGGCAAAAGTAGGTTTGCAGTTGGTCATGCAGGTTGTTATATTACAATAGCTTTATTAACTCTGTCTTGCGTGCTCACAACCATAAACTTACGTTTGCTCACCCTGTTTACAGCTGGCCGCTTTAGAACCCCAACCACTTAGTACAAAGGCTGGTGTCACCAGAACCACCTACTCTGCTTTTATAGGACTGAATAGGTGTTCAGCACTTGAAAATATAATTTCAGTCTCATGTAAAACTCATCCACCTATTTCTTCCTTCCTTCCTTCTTTCCTTCTTTATTTTCTCTCTTCCTCCCTCCCTCCCTCCCTCCCTTCCTTCTTTTAGTAAACAAATATTTCTCTTCCTTCTCTGCCAGATACTACTTTAAATAACTGAGACTTATCAGTGACAATGGACAACAATACCTTATTTCTGTTAGATTACCTAGAATGGAAATAATTTCATGAACAGAGTTTGAGAGATTAGGGATGTAAATGGTAATAATAAAATAAGTGAACAAAGACACCAGAACAATAGTCACTACAACAAACAAACTACAGATTGTAGAGAGAGGAGACATGCCTGAAAAGGCTAATGCTTCAATACCCACTTGGCTGGAGTTCATGAGAAATGGTACTGGGAGCTCTGTCCAGTGATAGAATTAAAATTAAAATAGAGATCGAATTGGAAATTGACTAATCAAGTGTGATGGTTCCAAGTGAGCTGGGAAAAGCCGATCAACCCTCCGCTGATCCAGGAACTAACTGGCATAAGCCCCAAGTACATCAGCATCGTCTTGAAAGATTTGTGAGAGCCTGCAAAGGTTTCAGCTGAAATCCTTAAAAGTAAAATAAGATTATAGCAAAAAATTGGAAAACATCGAGCTCATTTTTTTTTAAGTTTGGGAAAGGTTTTTGTAGCGACCAAAATGAATGAAAAATGAATTACATCCGAGATTTCCTATTTCCAGCCTTAATAAATCAGTCATGCCAGGTAAATGAATCACGCCTGAGCTTTCTCTGGACTCAGAAAGGCTAGGGGACAATCACAAGTGGCCAAGTCCTCTAGCCGTAGGCTAAGAATAGTCAAGTAAGACCGGGGCATTCGGCCTTAAACAGCCTTCTTAGATACAAGTTTGTTCACAATCTTCCAGGGTGTTCGTGTGCATTGCTGGGCTTTTAAGAGTCTACACAAATCTTTAAGACATAACATATGACACTGACCAATGGAACAGAATCGAGAGCTCAGAAATTAACCCACATGTATATGGGCAACTAATTTTTTACAAAGGAGCCAAAAATATGCAATGGAGAAAGGAAAACCTTAAAATAAATGGTGCTGGAAAAATTGGAAACCACATGCAAAAGAATGAAGCTAGACTGCAATCTGACACCATACACAAAAATTAACTCAAAATGGATTAGAGACCTAAATACAAGGCCTGAAAAAATTAAATACATAGGAGAAAACCACAGTACTAACCTTATGGACCTTGGTCTCAGAGAGGCCCCAAAGTCAAGGGAAGTAAATATCAAACTAAATATTAAACTTTGATGCCTGAGCTCCCAACCATTAAACCTTTCTGTTTCCAGTCATATTAATTTCTTAGTGTTAACTCTAAAAACAGAAGATACATCCCCACTCCTATTTAAATGTTAATTTTCATTCAGGACTCACTCAAGTCTTGCCTGCTTCAGCTCATTCTCTAAATTCAGAAAGCAGTTACCACTGGCAGCACTAAGTTTAGCACAGAATTGCATACTCTCTGGGGTACCTACCATGTGAAATTTTTTTCTCACTCCGATTAGATGAGAAGCTCCTACACGGTCATACCTTACTATCTTTGGCACCCTCCTCTCGCTTAGAATGTGTACCTGCTGAGGAAACCCCAGACGGATGACATGCTTGGGTTTTGGTAGAGCAATCTGGGTGCAGTCTCAGAAACCTATTGGGCACCATGATTGATCAGGCTGATTTTACTTAGTAGGCAGGTTCTCCTTTCCTACATCAAATTATTGAATGAGAAAATGGATAAAAGTGCAAACAAATACTTAAAGGATAAATGAATAAAAGTGCAAATAAATGTTTGGTTTGGGGAGCAAAATAAAATAGGGATAAAGATATTCTGGGAGGGTGTAGACCAGCGGTTCTCAACCTGTGGGTCGAGACCCCCTTTGGGGGTCTAATGACCCTTTCACGGGGTCGCCTAAGACCATCGGAAAACACATATATAATTGCATATTGTTTTTGTAATTAATCATTATGCTTTAATTATGTTCAATTTGTAACAATGAAAATACATCCTGCATATCAGATATTTACATTACGATTCATAACGTAGCAAAATTACAGTTATGAAGTAGCAATGAAAAAAATTTTATGGTTGGGGGTCACCACAACATGAGGAACTGTATTAAAGGGTCGCGGCATTAGGAAGGCTGAGAACCACTGGTGTAGACTATAGCACTCCACACTCACATTCACTTACCCAAACCAGTGTTGTTTATTTTATAGCGTTTGGAGAAGGTTCATAATAATGAACAGACTTAAGAGCCAAACACAGGCAATATAAAAAGCCAAGGTTATATATCATTATATAGAAAGAGTGAAAGCAGTTGTTTAGAACTTGAGAAAAAAGGCTGTGTGCTTTATTTCCTAAGTGGTGGAATCTATGAATAAATTAGGCAATCACTTGACATAATTGATTTAGATCATGTGAATTCCTGGCACTGCCTGAGGGTTAATTAGATCAGATTGTTTTGTGGCCCTTCCTAGTCTTCTAGCACTGACATTTTTTCCCCTTTGTATTAGTCTATACCTCACTTTATTGTTGTTTTGTTTTAATCTCAAGAAGAATATTATTTTATTTACATTATTTAAGTTTAGTTAACATGAAGTGTTTTTTTGTTTGTTTGTAGAGTTAGGAAAAGTTGAAGATATAAATATTTGTCTAACAAAATATCTGTGCTTCTTATATGAATCCTGTTTTCATTTTCTATTAATCTATTTGCAAAGAACAGTGTATTCTGTGCACAAATGTAGTGCCATGGGAATTATATTTAAAACATGCTTGAATTGCTTGCAGCAACATGAAATTGAATTACATTAGTATAGAGCAATTAGACTGTATGTGAGTTGTCCCAAATATTGTATAGGCTGAATATTCAGAGACTTTGTTTACCTTGAGTATTGGCAAATATCCTAAAGTAATCCCAAAAATGTCCTGAATCAAATAACATGATTGACTCAAAATAAATTAAAAATATTCTACATGATTTAAATACTTGGAATAGGCTCACCCATTAACTGCTAAATAATTTACACACATTTTTATCCATGAAGCAATTTTGGTATTTAGGTTTAATCAATGAATTTATTGATACAAGTACAATCTACTCTAGCCTCATTTACTAAGACAATAAGGAATTTTAAAGTGCTTCATATTCATGTAACCTGATTTATACAGTGTCCAGCATAGAGACTTGATACTGATAGATGTATAAGTTAACTCTTAAATCAACTAAATTAACTAACCCCTTAGATATCTAAATCTGTATCCCTGTAAAACATAGTACTTAAAGGGCTCATCCTTGACCAATCCATAATTCAGAGAGGTTATTATATTGAAAATGTGGTCACAAAGTCATTAAGGGCAAGAATTTCTAAAGACAGCTCAATCTAATTGTCCACCCCCACTGGAAAAAACTGATGATGTGATTAATCATTAATGGATTAGGAATATTATATTTGTAAAAGAAAGCAATAGTTATTACACAGGTGCTTAATATATCATTACCATTGCTTTAGGAGGTTGAGTCTGAAAATAAAATGTTAGTGTATAAGATTAATACTTAGAGAAGCTTATTGGAACGAAAAGAGAACAATCTTGTCTTCTGTTGGAAGAGATTTAGTATGGATAACACGTAAAACTAAGAAATGATCTTAAGAGTTTACTTTGGATTACATTATTTTTCTTTTTTAATCCAGCAACATCCTAAAAAGTAATTAATTTGGAAATAACATTCTTAAAATAGGATTACGAGACACTGCTTAAGAGATACTTAATCATCACTCCATATTATTCACATATTATTTGTTATTCAGGAGAATAAAGGAATAATTATAAAGTACATGACAAAGAATTAACATATTTAATATATGAAGAGCTCTTATTAATTATTAGAAAATAAATAGTTCAATTCAAAATTTAAAAATATATGGTCAGACAATTTACAAAATAATTTATTCAGTTGGCCAATATATATGGAATATGTCCAACCTCACAAGTAATTAAGGAAACAAAGATATTTTCTTGGAAAACTGGGAAATGTTATAATATACATGTGCTTGTGTCGTAACACATGTTTATTGGGTATTTAAGTTAATATCAGTTTATCACAAGGCAATGTGGTAATTGTATAAGATACCTTAGAGCTTTTGTTATCTTTTACCCAGTAAGTCCATTTCCTTCCAAAAATCAAAATCAAACTTTAAGGATTTTTCATTATAGCGAACTTAATTTTCCAGCAACTAATGGGTTGGTGAAATTGTAGACTCTAATCTAATAGATATAATATTCTGTTATGTAACAAAAGTCTATTTAATGACATAAAAATGTTAATGATAAAACATTTGAAAAGAAACAGTATACAATTATGTCAGTGTAGGTACATATGTGTATATATTTGTGTGTACATATGGAAAGAAATTCAATAACATGTTTACATCAATTTGTCTTTTAGTGGAAGTTATAGGGACAATTATAAATAATGCTACAATATTATTTATATATTCCTGTATATTTTCATGTTCTGAATTTTTGAAATAATTTCTCTGGTGTTGTTAGGGTTTTCTTTTTTTTCTGATAGTCACTATAGTCACAAAGCTTAGAATTACAGAGTTCTACAAGGACCTACCAAAGTATCTGAGACATAAAAACAACAAAACTGTTGGCTCTAAAGTATAAAAATAAAGCCAGATATTTTAAATTAATAAATGTTCAATTATCTCTGAAATGTAACCGTATGCCAGTTCTATTTAGTTACATTTAGAATTCAATGAAAAATATTATTACATTTGAACATAGTTTGTATTTGGGGATTATTTTCCAGTTCACAAGAATTTCTAGGCATGCACAAAGATTGCTAAAAAAAAAGTTAGTCTATGTCTATTAAATGAGTAATTCATACCCAATGCTGGGGTCCAACCCCAGCAGGTCCAGGGGTCCCCAAAGGTGTGGACGGAGTCGGCGAAGAAGGAATGACACGGAGACAGCGCTCAGTTGATCAGCAGCCTAACCAGGATCTCTAGCCAAGTTCTGGTTTGGATCTCCAGCCAAGTGCTGGTTAGGATCTCTAGCCAGGTGCTGTGTCCATGTTCTCTTGCTAGGTTCTCCAGCCAGGTTCTGTCCAGGATCTTTTGCCATGTTCTCTCACTAGGTTCTGTGTCCTGTTGTCTTGTTACATCTGTATTTAT
The DNA here is from genome assembly GCF_000327345.1 of Myotis davidii. NCBI lineage: Eukaryota > Metazoa > Chordata > Mammalia > Chiroptera > Vespertilionidae > Myotis > Myotis davidii. Next base: position 1,756,728 of record NW_006287548.1, read on the forward strand.
ACCAGGATTGGAATCCCAATCCTATCAATCTCTATTCCAAAGGTTAGGGCATTTCTTATCTCCATTCCAAGGAGTAAAGATTATGTAGCTTAAGCGTGATTGTTTGTAGTTAAAGTGATTCACTACCCACCTGGCACTTAGTTAAGGGGTTTTATCCCCTCCCTAACTTCATGGGAAAATCCCTACCTGGGGAAACAACCTTTCTCGGAGAGGTGACCTTGTTTAAAACACATAGAGCCAAGAAGGTGAGCAAACATATTAAGAAGAGTATGCCATATATGCCAGGTCCCTTGAAACATATGTTGTGCAGATGTTTCTTCCCTGCAGGACTGTGTCAAGCATCAAGGATGGACCGGCTCCCAGCAACCCAAATAATTTTGAATCAATTTTCCCAAATCTCTGGGGGAAAGAGGAGTAGGGAAGAGTGGTAGGAGGGGATTATGCTCATTGCTTTTCTTTTTTCCTTCCTTCATCAGCAGGCTTGCTGGCATCCAAAGAAATCCCTGGTCAAAGGGAA
>NW_006287548.1:1757274-1758618 GCF_000327345.1 Myotis davidii
GGAAAGAGATTCAAAATATGCTGCCTGTGACATCATTTTGGATGCTGGGTCTAACAACTTTCTGTTTTTTCTGTTAAGATTTTCCTCGAACTCAACCTGGTTTAAGATGGTTAATTCACCTCAATAACTTCTCAAAGGATAGTGGAGGTTTAGTCTCTGTGTGTAATACCTGTTCTGCTAAAAGGAGCTTGATGGAAATGAGCTCCTCTAATAGATCAGTATAACACACCAGGCCAGTTCACCAGAGTGTGTGCAGGACGTTGTGCATCGATTGACGTGAATGGGTGTGCTCTGAATTGGAGAGACAGCCCATAAAACCCCAAAGTTAATATCCTCTGATAAGCAATGAATCCGAATGACAACTTCTCGAAATCTATTGCATACTAGTAGCCCTGGTTTTGCACTGTTTGCATATTAAACAGATGATACTGGATTCTGGGCAGAAATGTAGTCAGTATTATATACTTCAGCTCATGCCAGAAGAGAAATCTTTTGATAGCACTATTATAGCCAAGAACAGCAGCAGCTATCCAGTCCCAAACCAGCCAGGTGCCAAAATGAATTCATCCAGGAATAAATTGGGTTGCCGTCTCAGTGTGAAGTCCGTAAGCTTTAGGGAAAATGCACGTGAAAATCCTGGGATGCTCATGTTACCAGACCTTGAGGGTGAGCGTTCAGTTCTGGGCTGTCCAGTTGACTTTAGGAGAAGAAACGCTGAGTGATGGGAGGGATGCTCTTACCCAGCCAGCCGGTTCACAAGCACGGACAGAAGTGCCATGAAGGGAGCAGAGGGTGTTCAGTAACGTGAGCCCTGCATGTGACTTGAAATTACCATGCTTACTTGCCACATGTGGAGGTGACACGCAGCTGGGTGGGGCATCTAATGCACTGGATGACAGAACCAGGATTCCAAAAGATCTGATCATGGAGAACTGATGAGCTGCAATTCCGAAGATTACATTTAATAGTGACAAATGCAAATTCCTGTATTTGGCTTTAAAAAAAAAAAAAAAAAGGAGAAGCACCTCTCTCCTGTCTTACTCCCACCCAATTCATTGCTCATGCTGCAGCCTGGGAGATCTTTTTAAAACGCAAACCCCATCTTGTCATTTTTTTGCTGAAAATGCCGTAACAGCATCCTATTCCCCTGGGGATAAAGACAAACTCATTATGGGGATTTGAGATCGCCATGACTGGCCCCTTCGTTTCTCCTCCACCTGGGCTCACACTGGTCTCCCTCTCATGCTGACAGGCCTATGTATAGAACCTGTTTTGTTTCATGTTTCCTCTGTCGAAACACTATCTTCACCCTTCCCTATGTATCTCCAGGTCTTTTCTGAAAGT
>NW_006287548.1:1758665-1759641 GCF_000327345.1 Myotis davidii
AAAAGTCCAACCCATAAACTAGGCTTAGTCTCTTCATTACCTATTTTCAAAGTTCCCTGACCATCCTTCTTTCATTCAACAGATATGTTTAGAGTGTCTACTGTGTCCCAGGCACTGTCCTGGACCCTGGGAACCAATTGATGAGCAAAGCAAAGCCAGGTCTACCTGAAGCTCATGTTCTAATGGGGAAGAGGGCAGGCAGCGATGAGTGCCTTGTGAAAGAATGAAGCAGGAGGAGGAGATAATGACACAGTTGGGGTTGGAAGGACCTACCTTAGGTGAGGTGGCCAGGGAGGACCTCGTGCTAATGTGAGAACTGTGGAGACGTGAAGGAAGGGTGGCAAGTGAGCCAGTGGCTGTCCAGAAGAATAGCACTAGCCCTGAAGAGGAATGTGCTTTCTATGTTTGGGGACCTGCAGTGAGGCCAGAATGGGTGACGGACGGCTGCTGAGCAAGGGGACAGCTGTGCAGAATGAGCTGGGAAAGGCCCTGGGGACCAGCTCAGGCTGGGCTTGGAGGCTGTAAGTTTTTAGACTTTCTTCTAAATGTGATTGGAAGCTATTTGAGCAAAGGATTGTTCTGATTGAGATTTGTTTTTGTTTTAAAAGGATTACACTGGTTTCTTGGGGCAGAAGGGGGGGGTGGGGGGGAGAAATAATGTATAGGGAATAAGTGTAAAATCCCAAAGTTCAGTCCAGGGGTTATCACATCTGTCGAGGTAAGAGCTATAGGAAGCTTTGTCCCAGAAGGTTTGATAATACTTCTGACATTAGTTGTGTGATAAAAACCCTGCTGTACAGGCTCAAGGCTGTCCCTCCACAATCCCAGTGCCCAGCATGCTGCCATTGGCTCTCCACAGGAATTTGTTGGACAAAGTCCTGGCTTAACAGGAGTTAATATAAAAAGGATTTCAGTTCGCTGTACACATGATGAGCCAACAATAGTGCCGTTTGGCTGCCAAAAAAGTGAACGCTGT
>NW_006287548.1:1759714-1763917 GCF_000327345.1 Myotis davidii
CCATGCTTCCCCTTGGTAACAATTTCCAGGTGTATGAGCCTCACAACAATTTATGACAACTCTATTGCTTCACTTGTGAGAGTTTCACCAGCCATTTTTAGGAGACATCATGTGCTCTTACATGTAGTTTGTTGGGAAATTCTACTTTTGGTAGGTAGTGGTGACTAGTGAAATATGTAGCTCTTGATTATGAAGCCATTAGCAGAATCTTACCTCTCAGACTCACATAGTAGAAGGAAGTTGTGCTTTGAAGTCAGGAACCCTTTGTGTCCCACTTGCTAACTTTATGACATAACTCCACCGAGCCTCAGTTACATGCTCTGTAACTGCAGATTGTAATGCCCAACTCACGGAGCTCTGTAAGGATTAAGTGAGATAGCACATGTTAAAATGCTTAGCATGATTTCTGACACGTAAGTTGGCAACAAGTTGAGTTTCCTTCCTCCTCGTCCCTGTTAAAGATAGAATCACTATGTGGAAATGTGCATTATAAATAGTGGGGTTATAACACATGTTATACAAAATGTGTTGTTTCACTTGCTCATAGAGAAAAATGGTTGTGGGATAGTCTGAGCCCTTCTTTTCTGATGGCTTTGTCAGTATCAATTTCCTGCCGATAACAGAATATTTACCAACGGTCTAGGAAACAGCAGTTCTCATACTCTGAGTAGTAGAAATAGTCCCAACCTGGTAGATCCCAAGAATTCACACAAAGAAGATTCCTGGGAGGGGTCTCACATAGGCATCTTTTCCTCATCATGCAAAAAGGGACAGAGACTCCATACAACTGACCTTTGAGGATCTTTGTAATCTGTCGCTGTTTACCATGGAAAGATGAATAAAATGCTATCTGCATCTTCATTGAAGTTGCATACAAATCAACATAATACAGATAGAAAGTGGTGCATTTTCTTGGAATTGAAGCCAAAGTGTCCTGGGGAAAACAGATGGAGAGAATATCCTACAAAGAGGAGGTTATAATGGGGAGCTGGGCCCAGGAGGAGCAATAAAATAGTATTTGTACACGTGAGGTTCTGGGCATTTCCCCCTGAGGAGACAGCCAAATGGGAAGAAACCAGGAATTACTTTATGACTTCAGTAAAAGAAGAATAGAGGAAAATATAATGAGAAAGGTAAAAAGGATTCAAACCTGAATATCAGGCTAAGGAGACTGTATTATTTTCTAGGCAGTTGAAGTTACTGAAGGCTTTTGGTGAGGTAGAAAAATGATGCAAGTGATGCTCAGCCTGGGCTAATCTGGGCTGAGTTGAAGAGATGTATAGTAGAGTTGGGGAGACGGAGGTAGGTCAAGAGCAAGTTGGAAGCAATTTCCAAAGATTGGCCATCGAATAGAAAAAGCCTTGGGTCCGGTTAGGAGACCCAGAGGGAGGACTTGTGACTGTCCTCGTGACTCTGGCATGTGAGCCATCAGAACATGGAGGCCCTGGGCCTCCATGCGGTTCCCACTCCATTCACCAGCGCAGCTGCACCCTCTGAGTGGCCCTAGGTTCCAGCCTTGATTTCATGATGTCCTCATGCAGGAGAGAAGCAGGTGATGGCACTTCCAAAGAATCATGCTCTTAATCACTGGTCACATTCTTAGCTTTGGGTGAAAGTTACTCAAGGTATCTTAGGACCATTGGTCCTGTGGTTTAGGAAGCTGTGGTTTTAAGCACAAAGATGTTTCCATTTATTAAATAGTGTAATAATTTTGCAACTTATTCCAGAGAAGTTAAATAATACCACCCCACAAAAACTTGCTGTAAGATATGTATCCCGTTGTTTCGTATCTGAGTGGAGGCAGTGGGGCTAAGAATCCAGGGAAAACAAGGTGGGTAGAGTGCAGTAACAGAGAAGAAAGAACTGCATAGAGAGTGAACTCCAGAAATAGCTAGAGCAGTGGTTCTCCAACTTGGCTGCACATTAGAATCACCTGGGAATCTTTTTAAAATCCTGATGTCTGGGTCTCACCCTCGGGAAATTCTCTTTCCTTGTTACTAATGTTGTGGCCCCACCCCCATAACAAAGAAACAGAATTTCCGGAGGATGAGGCTCAGAAATCAGGATTTTAAAAAGATTCCCAGGTGATTCTAATGTGCAGCCAAGGTTGAGAGCCACTGATCTGGAGAATCAGTCTTGAGAGTTGCAGAGTCCTGAGCAGAGCACTCATGTCAGGAAGCTAACAAGCCAGGAACCTCCCTCCCACAAGGATCCAGGAAGGGGTCCTTGAGCTCAGACAGTATCTGATTCCTTTGAGAAAGACAGTGCCTATTGAATGCAGGCCAAACAAATTAATTAGTCAATTTGTGATAAAAATGATTCTATTTTCCCAGTACTCTTTAATGAGATAAACACAATAGTGTAAGAATATGTGAAAAGTAGTGGATTTTCCTAATTTAGATTTAAGCTCCCCCGAGATTCATGAAGAAAGAAAGGGAATTTTAAAGACATGGCTAAAAAATTGTGAAGGAAGGAGTAGTTGGCTAACGATGAGGAAGCAGATCCTCATTTTTGTCCTGTGGCACCCTGGCTGAGATATACACTATCATATTAAAAAACTTCAGCTACTGAGTCCTAACTAGCTTATTGTCAGAACAGCCGCGGGCCAGGGAGGAGCAAGGTGCTTTGGGGAAGCCTGCTAAGAGAGATGGCAAGATAAACATTGGCATCATTATCTTGTACTAACTTCCTAACCCCCTTTTCAGCAAAAGCTTTGTATATATTGTTTTTGTGTTTTTGGTTTCAATAAATGGGAGAATTTTTCAACACATAAAAATGCATAGTGCTGATACTCAAAATTCTCCCTGAAGAGAAACAGTGTGCCAAGTAGCCATCGATATAAGAAAACACTATAAATCAATGCAGTAAAGGAGGGAACTTAATTTACAACTTATAACAGGTTGGCCTTCCTTGAAATTTCTGAAAATCCATCAGGGGCACAGAAATCGATATACTAAAAGCGAATAAAATGGATTCTTAATATTGGCAACTGTGTCCTTTTTCTTAAAAAGTTCTGAAGGAACAACTCTCAGAAACAAGTTTATTAACCATTAAGGAATTACTTGATACTTAGTTTCCTAGCAAACTATTCAAGGAAAAGTGTTGATGGCTTCATAGAAGATGTGTTTTTGTTGTGCCAACATCACCTTCAAAGCTGCAGTCTCTATTCTGTCACAGATATGGAAATCAAAAACTAAATGAAATGGAGCTGCCTGTGTAAAAGACAAGCGTTGCATCATATTTTAGAGTGCTGCTTTACATGGAAGTCCCTCAATAGGAAGTAGTGGGGATCTGAACACATTTGCATATCCCCCATTCGTGACAAAGGGTTGGCATTCTCAACAAGAATGACTGTGGCTGATGGCAATCTTCATCTGAAGAGATTTGTGCATGTTAGCAATATACCATCTTCTGTCAGCTTAAGAAGAGCATATGGGGCCCATTAACTCACCAAATCTGCCACTGTTCTGCAAATTTTTATGAAGCAAGTGCAGTTCCTAATAGTCACTTATGTTATAGAATGCGTATCAAATGCTATCAATAAGCCAGGGGATTATTTCCCCCCAGTGAGAATGCATTTGAAGTGTACAAGAGGGCCTGACAAAAGAATAAAACACTTTAAGTGATCACTATATTAATATAAATGGATCCTACTGGGGAGCCGATATGTTTATGCACTTTAATGTTTGCCACTAATAAGTTCTCGGAGTGCCATCTTTTTCATAGGTTTCCTCCTCTTAATTTCTTTATTTACGGTTTCTCTTCCATACAGTGAACGTGGTTGAAATTCAAAGGCAACGTGTATTTATCTGCTCTTTTTCAAAAGATGCCGTTTATCTACTCTTTTTAAAAAGGTGCCATTGATTTTGAACAGTTCTGATGAAATCAAAGATCTACAACCAAGTTAACTGGAAACATAGGCGGGCAGGTTCTGTGCTTTCCAGAGAGGTCATCCTGGACAGAGGGCAGACCATGGAGTTAGGAAACACCCAAACCCAAGAGTGGCCTCCTTATGAAACACTTCCCGGTAATTAAACCAAGTGGTGTCCATCAGTCTGGAGTTGAATACTAGGAAGCGTAAGCTTAGTACAGACATCCCATTATCTGAATAAATCCAAAGATCTCTCTGGAGGCACAAATCCATAGCACCCTACAAGTATTTCATAATAGTTACAATAAAAATGTCTGAATTTCATCTTCAGC
>NW_006287548.1:1763944-1772263 GCF_000327345.1 Myotis davidii
CTTCAATTACTAATATCCCTTTAAGGTGATCAAGAGCAAGTAGTATCATTTCTTAGGTAAAACTGAAGGACAAGAAAGGGAATATAATAGGCTCTGGAAACTTTAACAAAAAAGAAAGAACAATCTGTCATCAGAACTAGAACAAAAGACTTTGGCTCTTGCTCCATCAACACTCTCTTACATGATGCTTTCGGTACCTTTGCATTTTGGAATGAGAGACCTTTCCCACACCAGCCCTTATAAATAAGGTTTGAAATGACATACCTGTCATAATCACATTGCTAGTGTTCCAGTTGCCGTGCTATCTAAATATTATGCATTGAAAAGACTAGACCTTAGCTCCAGCCTCAAGAAATAACTTTATAGTAGCTCTAAGGCAGCGGTTCTCAACCTGTGGGTCGTGACCCCTTTGGCGGTCAAACGACCCTTTCACAGGGGTCGCCTAAGACCATCCTGCATATCAGATATTTACATGACGATTCATAGCAGTAGCAACATTACAGTTATGCAGTAGCAACGAAAATAATTTTATGGTTGGGTCACAACATGAGGAACTGTATTTAAAGGGCCAGAAGATTGAGAACCCTGCTAAGGTAATGTGAGTTATAAAGGAAGTTGACTATTAATTATAACACTTGTTATTTAAAAATAAATGGTAATGGTGTGTATAATTTTACCTCCTTTTCTTATTTGCCACTGTTATTTAAATCACTTTCAGGCACTAAGCATGTGCATAAAGGAAGATTGTTCCCAATTTAACCTTTTAAATAAAATGTATTCTATTAATTAAGCCATTGCAGTTCCCCCACTTTTCTATTATATTTATTCATTTAGCTTCTGCCCTAAAGATAGATATCTGTGTCAGTGAATATTTTGGAGAGAGACTCCTACTTTTTATGCCTATCACTCATTTGGATTTTCTACACTGTTGTTAAAAAAAGCTTATGTTACTGTTCTAAATAATTTCAAATTGTCAATTAAAATAATAAGTATTCCTAATAAGAATAATAGATAGTAATGCAGCTGAAAAATTAGCAAAGTACCATGTTTAACCTAATATGACTGGGAAATTTGCAATAATACTAAAATTGGCTTAGACTTAATGGGATAACTTATGTCTGTTTAAAAAAACAACAGACAAAACAAAACAATACAATCCTACCTTTCTATGAATCTCCTTTTCAGAATAACTGTACATAATAAGACCATGTAGTCTGAGGATTATGTTTCCTTTGCCTTTCTTCACCTAAGCGATGAACTAGGACTGGGAGTAAACTGGGAGGTCAAACCTGCTGTGGGTATTGGATTATCCATAAGATAATGATTAAAAAGCCCAGTCTGAAGCATAGTATTTCTCCCTATATTCCTTTATAATCCCGGGCAACTTAAATCATTGAGACCACCACCACCACCAAATTCATAAACTTTGCCACTCTCACAGTTTTCATTTATCAAAGCTTTCGTTTATTGAGAAACATGTAACTAGCACTGTACTGTGTTTTTGTACATATTTTTTATTTTATTCCCACAACTCCCTATGTTAGTGATGGCAAACCAATGACACGCGTGTCAGAGGTGACAGGCGAACTCATTTTTTTGGTTGATTTTTCTTTGTTAAATGGTATTTAAATATATAAAATAAATATCAAAAATATAAGTCTTTGTTTTACTATGGTTGCAGATATCAAAAAATTTCTATATGTGACACGGCACCAGAGTTAAGTTAGGGCTTTTCAAAATACTGACACGCCGAGCTCAAAAGGTCCGCCATCACTGCGCCTATGTAGTGTTTTTATTTAATTTTTCACGAGGAAACTAAGGTTAAAAAGTGCTTTGTGCCCTGGCTGGTTTGGCTCAGTGGATAGAGCGTAGGCCTAGGGACTGAAGGGTCCCGGGTTCGATTCTGGTCAAGGGCACATGCCTGGGTTACGGGCTTGGTCCCCAATAGGGGGTGTGCAGGAGGCAGCCACTCAATGATACTCATCATTCATGTTTCAATCTCTCCCTTGTCCTTCCTCTCTGAAATCAAAAACATGTGGGGTTTTTTTGTTTTTTGGTTTTTTTAAAAAAAAGTCTTTGTAACTTGCCTGGTAAAGCCGGGATTCAAGCCATATCTATCTCATAGGTTATGTTATTTCACTTTTCTATTTAGTTTCTCATTAATAATGATGATAATAGCTAATATTTTGTAAGCACTTCCTACATGACATTCTAAGTACTTTGCACAAATCTACACATGTAATTTTACTTCAAACTTATGGAGTAAGCCATATTATCCTCATTTTACATATGATGAAATTGAGGCACTGAAAGTTAAAGTGCTAGTAAATTTCCAAGTCAGAATTTTAACTCAGATTGGTGATTTTTCATCTGTGAAATGGGAATGGATATTTTAGCTTGAACCCACTAGAATTGTTGATTTCCAATAATGTTTTAAAAAATTGTAGCTAACAATACTGTTCACCACAGACAGATTTCTATTAATAACATATGTTCAAATAAAAAGGATAGTAGCTTTCTAACATATAGATGTTGGTTAAGTGTTTAATTTATGTGATTGATAATTCAAAAAAATATAACAAGTTTCTGCAACTCATCACCTTGATAGCAGAGGGTAAGAGGGCCATATTTAAGTTCTGGATCCTATCCTCCACCTAGGAGGCATGCCTTAGTTTCTTTGTCTGTAAAATAAGGATAATAATGACACCTTTCTTGACAGGTCATTGTGAGGAATAAATGAATGATAATAAGATATAAAGTACATAGGGCAGAACCTGAGATTACAGGTACTTAATAAATATTAACTACTAGCATTTTTAAATCATTATGATTGTTTTCCATTATTTCTCTATTTACTAGTATACTGTAGATTCCACTGTAATTAAGTTTTTTTAGACTTGGGAAAGACAGAAGTTGGCCCCCAACATGGAGCTTAATAAATACAAACTGACATATCCACCTGGAAGTATGAAGAAAACTCTAACAAGATTTTTAAGCATTTCTTTCCAGAAAAATTATAGACATGCAGTGGTTTTGACTAAAAAATAAAGAAATCACTTAAGAAAGGAGGGCTAGGTGGGAATGAGAAGATCAAATGACGTTTAATAACTGGGTTAATGAAATAGGACTGACTGTGGTAGGCAAAGGAAGGAGGGAGGGGCACATTACTCTGAGACCAATGTAGTGTTAGGGAAGATGGGGGAGGTCCTCCTTGTGAACAAAGTTCCCCTCACCTTGTTTCCACCCTGAGCACTAGAGTTTCATAGACTAACATGGACAATAGCACATGGCGAATAATGAACAGTTGTCATTGAATATTAAAGTGATAATCATCCAGAGATGCTTAAAGGTTAAGAACTTTGCATCTGTGTTCATGAGAAATATTAGTTAATAGCTTTCAAATAATATTTTGCCTGATACCAGTCTCTTAGAATGCATTAGGAAATATCCCGTCCTCTGAATTTTCTGAAATAAGAATTTATATAAAATTGATATTAGTTCTTTTTTAAATGTTTGGTAGATAGAATTCACCAGTGAAGTCATCTGTCTAGAGCAGGGGTCCTCAAACTATGGCCCGCAGGCCACATGCAAATACAAATATTGTATTTGTTCCCGTTTTGTTTTTTTACTTCAAAATAAGATATGTGCAGTGTGCATAGGAATTTGTTCATAGGTTTTTTTTTTAAACTATAGTCCGGCCCTACAACGGTCTGAGGGACAGTGAATTGGCCCCCTGTTTAAAAAGCTTGAGGACCCCTGGTCTAGAGTTTTCTTTATGGGAGAGTTTTAGCTAAAAATTCATTAAAGAATCAAACTATAGGACTATTTAGCTTATCTGTTTCTTCCTGTGTAAGCTTTGCTAATTTTTATCTTTGAAAAATGTATCTATTTCATTAGAGCTGGGTTAATCTGGAGTTATTTGTCTCTCCCACTACTAAAGCAAGGTTCCTCTTTATATCCTAAATGATGCTCCTGAATTAGGAAGATTTTCACTATGGCTGTTGGGAATAGTGCCTATTCTCAGCCCTGTGTCAACTTTGGACACTGTTCCCTTTCTACTTTGGCGTGGTTCTTTGTCAGGTCTTGGGTAGTTTCCTCACATGCATGGGATCCTCGGTATTCAACTAAATATATGAGGGGCTCCTCTCAATAGCTCTCTCTGCAGTTCTCTGCCCTGCAGACTCCATCTGCCTTGGTTTCCCTGGACACCCAGCTGCATGTCCTCAAGCTGGGATGTCACTGGGCTCTGCCTCTGTTCCCATCCCTGCACCACAGCCTGGAAACTCTCCATGCAGTAAAGTAGAGCAATTGTAGGACTCATCTTACTTGTTTCTCATTTCTCAGGAGTCACTGGTCTCTGTTGTCTGATGTCTAACCTCTTGAATGTCATTGTTTAATATTTTGTTTCTTTTAATATTTTTCAGAATGATTATAAATCTGTTAACTTTACTCCAGGTTTATCAGATATAGAAACTCAATATTGAATGTTTATACATATTTCTATTGTGTTTAAAGAGTTTTACTATATATTATACATCTCTAGTCCATGAGTTTAGCTTCTCTTTTTGCAAACATGGAAACAATAACCCAGTTAAAAAAAAAACCTGAAAGCATTGAAAATTAGAAGCCTAATAAATATATCTTTCTTTATAGCTATTCTTAACATATCTACCAATAGAAATGAGGTGCCCCAGGGATGCTGGGGAAAAATTTTGTCAAATCCTTGCCAGTAAAATATTTAATTTATTATGAATCTATATTAATTTATTGTTAAAATGACTTATTTACAGGTAGGCTGATCCTTGTCTCTCTTATTTCTTCTCAGTGCCCGATGAAAGCAAAGCCCATTCATTGGCTGGACACAAATTGGGTAAGAAATTCCTTGTAACTGACTTTCTATTCTCCTTCCTGGAAATCCCTGGCTGTGTTGGAGTAGCAGTTGGAACCTATTTCCATCCACCAGTCACTGAAAGGCTTGGCAATTAATACATGAGATGTCTCTGACTTCCACAAAGACAAATTATTGCTTGGCTGTATGTAGTGGCATAATGTATGCTGACTCAAAATGTTTGAGAGGAAAGAGTAAACGTTCCCAAAAAAATGATTATAAAATCCAAAATCTTAAAACTGTATGCCAGCTGAACACTTCGAACAACAAAAAAATTATAAAGAAACCCCCAGAAAGTTTGAAAATTTTTCCCATGATGACTTTCACATAAAGTGATTGGACAGAGAGTTCCAGAATAAGAAAATTTTGCTTATTTCTTTCTCATCAAGAAAGAATAGTCTTGCCCTGGCCGGTTGACTTAGTTGGTTTGCTTGGTTGATTGGTTGGAGCGTCATCCCTATACCAAAAGGTGACGGGTTCAATTCCCAGTCAGGGCACATACGTAGGTTGCGGATTTATATGGTCAGGGTACATATGGGAGGCAACTGATTGATGTTTCTCTTTTCCCTCCTTTCTCCCTAAAAAAAATATGCCCTGGGTGAGGATTAAAACAAAAGTCTTTTTGCCTGTCATCAAAGGGGGTTGTACCCACCCACAGTGATCATATTATCTTTCTTTAGACTCATGAATGAGATTCCTAGAGGTTCTCTAGAAGGTCCACAGGGATCTCCCAGTGTCTACTGGGGCTTTCTCTGTCAGAAACCCTCAGGTCTAAAAATCCAAGCTTTTTCTCTATTGCCAAGTAGCCTGCTTTCTATCCCTTTGCCCTTCCTTCATCATTTATTCACAGTAATTGAAAACACCGCAGTTCTCTAGGGGTGCCCTGTTGGGGTGAGAGAATATCCATTTGACTCCTAGAATTGCCACTCCAAACAACAGAATGGGTATAATTTGTTCACATCCCTCTGTTTCTGAAACAATGAAGTCTTCCCCACCACCAGCATCTCCGGTGTTTATGTACCAATTACGTTTTCAGCAGTAAGTGGCCTTGCTGCCTCATTACCTCCATCATGTTACAGGGCACGGTTATGATTTTTTTCTTTTATTCCTTCTCCAGATTCTCTAGTGAAAACAGCAGGGAAGGGCTGGTTCACAACTTTTAGATTTCTTTTCATTTTTGCTTCTCCGAAGAGGCTCAGAGGTTAGATCACTGCAAAAGAAAAGACTTCTGTGGGGATGAGCAATTGCTACATGCTGCTCATTCCCGTCATCCTCATCCGTTAAATGCTCTACTACTGGACATGCATTGAGGAGTCTGAGAGGGAAGTTCTCACGATCAAGGAGCCCCAAGGATAGCCTATGTTATGTTCCTCCTCAATGCCTGGTACTGCGGGCAGTTAGTTCTCTGACATAGTAATACTTGAAGGTCAATGCCTTTTTACACACTGGGCTAGGCTGCAAGGTGAAAAGTGGAAGCAGTTTTTAGAATGTTTATCAGTTTGGTTTTTAAAGAAGAGCCAATGATAAACCTTCTTTTTTTTTTTTTCCCCAAGAAATCAAATCTTATTCAAAGATTCTTAATTTCCAAACAAAGTACTAATTGCCAGTAACTAAGTCATTGACAGCCTTTAAAAGTGAGAACATTGTTACCTTAGTATATTGCTGTAATATTTTAGGCAAATTTGAATGATAGGTTTTTATATGTTGTGTTACAAAAATATTAATGAAGAATCAATCTAAGTACAAAACTTATAATAGTCTTCCAAGTTTTAAAAATAGCATAATCTTAAAGCTGTCAGGTAGGTTAGCTGTAAGCTCCACACGGTGGCTTTGCTTTAGCTGATGGATAGAAATAGTACCAGAGGTCTCTCTATTACTTCCATGAGCCAGACTGTTTACATACATCAGTTGTTTTAAAGAAGATTTGGAGTTATAATAAACTCTCATTATAATATTCACTATCCTTATATTTTAAGAACTTCTAAATCCTATCACAACATCTTTGACTTTTTAATCAGCTGTCTGTGGAACCAGTGCAAATGCTGCAAAACATACTTGATAACTTTGGAGCAAAAGTGGCACATGACAAAGCACAACGAAGAGGGCTAAGCAAGCCCCTGGAATTATACAGGTCAGAGTTAAAGCGAATGCGCTCTGTAAAGCATTAGTGACAGTTTTGATAAAATACAAGAAGCATTAAAGAAAAATATGCTACTAACATTGTGAGTTTATATACTTCCAAAATATACCCTCGCCATGCTCTGCACTTATTTCTTTTGGAAAATTAGTCTTGGATTATAACGATCCTCATGAACTCATCCCTCACATAAAAGGCTGTGTTCTGCTTTTTTTTTTTTTTTTCTAGCAATTTCTCAGGCGTAGGTGGTGGTGGTGAAAGAGGATTAAGGGTCCGTTTAATTCTGGCAGCCTCTTTTAGTTACAAAATCATTTTTAAAAGCCACCTAATATATAACGGTAGTCTCAATCTGCCCCGGTGTGTGACTACTAAGCTAACTACCAGTTTGAACTGTAATGTACAGTGTTCCATGATCATACCAGTCTTACAAAGTCAAAAGGTACCATTCAACTTCTCTTTGTTTCACCTTTCCCTGCCCCAGGTTCTTTCTCTGGAATATTTAGGTTTGAAAAAAGTGGTTTCTCTTTTGCTAAGAAGAAAGAATACCTCCCTCTGTCTATTTTTAATTATAGAAATGTGACCAGTTGCCATGCTATCCAAGACCATAGTAAGTTAAATTCAGTCGTATATGCTGACCTAGATCTATCACCCACCCTCTTCTTCGGGATGATATGCAACATTTTAATAAATTCATCTGAGTTTAAATTTCTTCTGCGTCAGCTACTTAGTGTGTAGAGAGCCATTCCGTGCCAATTTCCATCTGTTGGTCTGGCTTGGATTCCTCCCAAACTTGTGACAATATTCTTGGCACCCTTTCCTTCACTTAATCTTTAAATGGTTGATTCTTCAGAGCTCAGATCAAATTGAAAGCTCAGGTAAGATCATCTTTCTAGCACTTTCGGCCTAGAAGGCAGTGTTCCCGCAGCCCGTCTGGAATCAGTCCAGTCTTCCCGAGGCTCCTCTGATGCCCCAGCTCAGGGCCTCCCCCTGGCAGTGCATCACATCTCAGACCTTGGCGAGAAAGACAGCAGGATGATTATCCCTGTATCTGTGCAGGGTCCTCCTCCATGTGCCTGAGGTATTAATATCTGCGGAATGGAGAGGCCCACCCAGAGGAGTGAGGAACAAAATTTTGCCTTTCATCTGGTTCTTTTAAGAAAACTCACAAGTTTCAGAGAACCTGGCAAAACAATGAAGCATCTTTGACCTCTTTCTCTAGCTATCTCACTATTGAATTCTGGCAAAATTCAAATCCTAGCAATGCAGGGGAAAAGCAAAAACTTCAGCAATATAT